>NC_043983.1:30954289-31079289 GCF_902150065.1 Myripristis murdjan | reverse complement strand
ATCAGAAGGACGTCCAGTATGTCAGCGCTACGCAAATGAAGTCTCACTGATTAATTGATTGATTGACTGAATGCTGACCACTTAATTCAATTTGACTGGTGATATGGACTCACAAACATACGGTGTAACACGTAAAGGTCTGACTGCCGGGGTAAGTTTGGTTCTGACAGTGGCACTGAGTTGAACGAATAACCCAGCTGCTTCTGGAAGTGAAGGGCCCAGTGAGAAAATCTGCTGAACTTCAGACACAGTTTCAATTACATAAATCGGCGCTGGAAACGTTTCTCATTACTCAATACTCGACTCCATGATTTGTCAACATGTTTTTTTTTTTTTTTTTTTTTTTTTTTTAACGGTAGATCTAGATTGCTCTCACTCTCATCCCTCTTTTCACAGTCCCGCCGCTTCATAACAGCTCTGCTTTGCAATCAGTTGTCTTTCTTTCTTTCTTTCTTTCTTTCTTTCTTTCTTTCTTTCTTTCTTTCTTCCTTTCTCTCTGATTGTCTCTTTGAATCTCAGCAGGCAGAATGCAATCTTCACTTAATGATCTGCTGGATAATGCAATTAGGAGTGTCTCTGGATGTTTCTTACTCTTACCGCCAGTTGGACATAGGTGATTGTGTGTGTGTATGTGTGTGTGTGTGTGTGTGTGTGTGTATGTTGTATAATAGGGATCTTTATATTGCTTAGGGCATCAAGGCAGCTCAGTAATAACACTGCAGCCTAATTGTTCATGGCTGTTTACCTCTGGGTTTCAGTTTCTCATAGAAACATATGGCAACAGAGTGATAGGACTCAATAGCCTCATATAAACCGCTTTCTGTGTGTGTGTGTGTGTGTGTGTGTGTGTGTGCGCGCGCGTTGTGTTTGCACGTTCACTTGTGTGCGATGCTGACTGTGTCCTCGCTAACCTTACCAGCTGTCAACCCATCAGAACACCTGTTCCATTTCCTGTAGCATGACTTCTAATCTAATACACAGGCATGCACACACACACACACACTTGCACGTACACACACACATGCGTATGCATACACTTGAAAAAGGGGGAAGCATGTAACTCCAACACACTTGCACTCGGACCACAGCATTCAGCCCAAGAGCAGGAAAGAGTAAGAGTACAAACGTGAAAAATGTATTTTTTTTTTCTGTTTTCCATCTGCACCGCAAATACAATCCATCTTACCAAGTCATTTAATCTGGCATTAAGAGTTAAAACCTTATCATAAAAGTATAAAATTTTCATGGAATTATCTTACCCTTTTAGGACGAAACATGAGAGTAAATGGTTTGCTAAGATGGAATATTTTTGCAGTTTAGATGTCCAGATGTTATTTTTTATTGTTTATTTATTTATTTTGCTTGGTTTGCATCTGTGGCACTCTTGCCTTTCATCCATTCCTTTCTGTGTGTGTGTGTGTGTGTGTGTGTGTGTGTGTGTGTGTGTGTGTCCATATGAGAGTGTGCCGGACTTGGCTGCAGTCCCACCAGGGTGACGGACAGACAGCTGAGTCAGTCAGGAGGGCCAGCACCCACTGACTCCCCAGCACCCATTTACACTGGCTTAGCCTGTTTATCAAGCCAGTGCGGTGACACACACAGTCACACACACACACACACACACACACACACACACACACACACCAGATGACAAGCACCGTTTGCTGTCCTGTACATCTGATGCAAAAGCAATCCTGTTGATGGACGTAATCCCTTTTACAGAGACTGGGAGAGGGTGAGAGACATAGACACAGTGAGAGAGAGAGAGAGAGAGAGAGAGAGAGAGAGAGAAAGAGAGAGAGAGAGAGAGAGAGAGAGAGCAGTGCCACTAGCTGACAGCCAATTTGCCCCCACGTTGTGACGGAGGGAACGAATAACACAGCCATGACGATAAATGATAGTTTTAATGAGTAATGGATAGATGCTATTTGCCTAGCAGATGCAACACACACACACACACACACACACACACACTGTGCAGGAGGCTGAGCAGGATCATCACAACACTCTGAAGTTCTGCTCTTAGATTTCAATCAAAACTGTAATTTTATTAATTTGTCAAGCAAATAAAAACATTATTTTGTTTATTCATTAGTCTGTCATGAGGTATAAATGATAACATACTGCAATACTGACTAAATGACTTGATGACTATGATGAATATAAAAGAGGCTGCACAGCGACATCTGAGCAGCATTATTTCATGAAATAAAACAAGAAAAAAAGAGAAAAGTCAGGTTGTTGATTTGGATACTGTTGGAACATACATATTTCTAAGGATCACAAAACCAGACAATTTCAGCCTCTAGGGGACATCAGAAAAAATGTTAAAAAAAAAAAAGTCTGCACAGGATTAAGTTAAGGGTACCGTACTTGGTCTGTTGGTTCTGGGTGGAATGGCTGACCAAACTTTTTCACCTTCTGCCTTCCAGTTGCACTCATCACAAAAAAAAAAAAAAAAAAAAGTGTACAAATGTGCACAGCTCAGTGGCTGCAACTGCAGAAATTTAAAAAAGAAAAACTAGCCTGGGAGAGTGCAGCATTAAGGCTAAGATTAAGACTCCCTGGTGCCACCAGACCACAAGACCGAGCTTCCCGTTTTGGAAAAGCCATGCTGTTTTAGTTTTTGAAAGTAATTTACGATTGCCCCATTGGCCGCTATTGTAGCTGAGCAGGAGCCTGCAGCACATTCATATCAGGATCAACACTGATGCGACTGGAGTGATGACAGTCTCTACATCTGAGGATGACGCCACATAACAATGCCTTGGTTCCAAAATAGTGAACTGCTCCTTTAACATGGAGCAGCTTACCTCAAACCAACCTTTGGAAACAGCTGAATAGGCCAGATCTGTGTTGATTTCATCTTTGAGCTGAGCTGAACAATATGAACTTTAAAAATGGAAAAACATTAGCTTACCCGATACCTAACCTCGCCAGGCAAAATTTAAATAAAATGAATATGCCAGATTGTAATGTGGAGCCTTAAGATTCATTTAATCTTGTTTGAGGTGAGCCATTGAAAATGATGAATAGCGCGCTCTCCTCCAAAGCTGCCTTAAATCAAACTAAAAGCATATGAATAGCACAGAAAGTGAATAAATCAGTGTTAAGTATTATTCTATTTAATTATTTAATTTCGGAAGACTCTTCAGGACAGAGCTGATAAAAACTTCAGCGCATTTCTATTCACCGGACGGAGACGCTGCGCCACATGGAGCGTGGTGTGCTGACATCTGTGTCGTATTGACAAGGAGCTTCACCTGCCACACACACGATTTAATGTCACTGCAGAGAAACAAATAGATAGACCACCATTTATACCCAAAAACTCTATGCAAAAAAGCATCTTAATGAAGTTAAAGTTAACAAACACTGATTTTTGTAAAGACTAACACAATGCAAATTTCAATTTTTGTTCATCAGATGTCAAACACAAAACTGAAAAATATCTTAACAAGACATTTGGTTTTATATTAGGTGTTAAAATCGTACTTTTCTTGAAAATTCTTGCAACAGGTGAAAAAAAAAAATCTGGCAGTGAGATGACATTATCCCACAGTTTTTAAGACTGAATCCCAGTTCCATAAACTTTGTTAGAGTGGGGCAACTGTCAATCATTTTTAAAAATTTGGCCAATCAGAGGCTTAGAATCCTCTGTCAATCAAAAACTGATTTCACCAGTGCACCACCTAAATCAGATGTCAATCACATTTTAATTTAGCGAATCATATTTCTTGTAGGTTTTTATGCTTAAACCTTATCTTTTCATAACCATAACCAATTATTAACTTAGTTATGGTCAGGAAAAGGTTAGGTTTAGGCATAAAAATGGCAAAATTCAAGACTGAAACAGTGTCACCAGGACCAAAGTCCAGTGTCTTACACATCTGCCATCCCTTCAATTTTTTATATCATGTCCCGTCATTGGAGGGTGAGGCGAATGGGAGTAAATAGCCAAATATGTGCTGTGTCACCACTCCCACTTGGATTTGGATTTCTTTAGGAGCTACAAAGTACAAAGTCCTTCATGTAGTTTCATTGTTAACCCGCCGTATCATCACCACCTCTTCAGCTGAATCGAGTGATAACTTCGGCAAAGCAACGCAACATGAGTTGCTTGTATAACTCCCGTCTTCTAAAGTAATTCGCTAAATTAAAAAGTGGTCGCCAGCTGGTTCAGGTGGCACACTGGTAAAATTAGTTTTTGATTAACAAAGGATTTTAAGCCTCTGATTGGCCAAACTGAAAAATGATTGACAGTTACTCCGCCCTCTCAACATATCCAGTCTGCAGAGAAACCTAACTCAGCTACTATGACACTGACTTGTTAAGGTGGAGATTTTTTTGGACTGCATATAGTAGCTTGCACCAGTCTTTTTATCTCGCTTTAGATATAGAAAACAAACATGCCTCCTTTCATTTCTTGATTTTCTCATTCATGTAACGAAACGATTGCGTGCGTCAGCTGTGACGGTTTGCATGTTGGCGAAACCGCGTCCTTCTGCCGTCATCCAACACGGTGCAACGCTTGTAATCTGGTTTTCTCAGATTAATTTAACTATTCAGTCCTAGCGTGCTGAATCATGACCATGCACCATGGTAAACTAAATAATTACAGGACACAGAGGTGAACCTGCAATGAATCATCTCACAACAGCGAGTTGATCAAAGACAAAGTCATATTCCGTCAAGCTTTTGACAGAGAATCAGAGCACTACAGTTCCCCTGCGACTATAAATAACTGGTTATATACAGAAAAAAAAAAGAATTGCTGTTGGTGGAGGAGGATGAAAAACACTCTCTTTTTTTCCTTGTCAGAATGACGATGGGAGGTGGAAAAAGATGAGAGGAAAGGAGAAAAGAGGAGAGGAGCAATGACGTCTTTCAGCCCGGAAACCACAACTACAGCTTTGACCAAACGTTCGAAGTTAAATGGAAAAAATGTAATTCTACCTCCTTTTCAGCTGAAACATTCTTGATATGTAGTGTGTGTATGTGTGCATGTGTGTGTGTGTGTGTGTGTGTGTGTGTGTGTTGTCAGAAGAAAGGTTAATTGGGTGGCTGCTGTTGTCCCAGAGACAGAGAGCACAGGATTTGTGACATTCCTGCCTTTTCCCCTACGCTGCCCAAGCAATGGTGTATATATAAATACATGTGTGCGTATATGTGTGTGTGTGTGTGTGTGTGTGTGTGTAAGTGGGTGGGTGGGTATTTGTGGATCCCTGTTCACGTGTGAGTGAATTTTGTTTCGCTTGGAGAGAAAGTCAGACAGAAAAAGGAATAGGCAGCGAACACAGAGAGGGAGAGAGAGGGAGAGAGAGTGACTGGCAGGTGAATGACAGAGATGAAACGGCAAAAATGAGGATAAAATATGACAGGAGAGAGGGGCGGCACATGGGAGGGAAGCATTTCAGCGGGAAAAAAAAAAAAAAAAACGGGGCCGAGCAGAACTTTCCATTTAGATTTGAGGCGTTCGGCTGACTTTTGGTGAGCGCAACACTTATCAGCGACATTTTAAGCAACGGATGGTGAGGAGAGTGGGGGTCGAGACCCCAACATGCTGAAAAATGACTACAACATGTTGGCGTTCCCAAAGTCCCCAGAATAATCATTTATAGCAGAAGGCATGGCAAAGGAATAAATAGACAGAGGGTAAGAGAAAGAGAGGTATAAATGAAGGGAGGCAGGGATAGAAAAAAACATATTCTTCCGCTTAATTCAACGTCTCCGTGTGCTTCTGTGTCTAAGAAGACACGGGATTTCCATTAGCTCGTTGCTCAGCTGCCATGTCAGAAGTATTTGTGGTTGTCACCTTTATAAAAGCTGATTGTTCTGCTGATGATTATTGTCACTGCTGTTAGAATAGAAGAGTGATTTTCACTTTTTTTTCCTCCCTACAATTTAAACCGCACGCCGCAGCGTTTGGCTCTGCAAGAAAATCTATTTTTACTTTCCTGCTTTGCTCATGTGGGTAATCGTGTCACCGCATCAGATGAAGTTGTCTGATTTAGATTGTACATATCTTTGTTGTAATTAAGTGCGTTTAATTTCTTGTCGAGGATCTGAAGTTATGATGGCAGGCTTTGCCAACTGGATGTCATTTTGAAATTTGAAGTTGCTTCTCACAACTAAAAATATGAAGTTTAGTGTAGGTGTGTTTGTAAGGGTTCAGCATGGTTACCATCAAGCTGCCTCCCAAAACACCTTCTTATTCAAGCAAAGTTTCCTCTACCATTTTGAACAACAGCATGAACAACACTGACCACAGACAGCAACATAAACAAGAACAATAAGAACAATATTGATAATGTCCATTAGGGAATGTAAGGTCCTGGAATCACAGGGAACTTGGGAACATGTAGATGCACTCCTATAATCATGATCGCTTGCTAACAAAGACACTTAGAGCCAGCTGGACGGGGCCTAAGGTAGCTCCCACCTCTTCCTTCTTCATTAAAACAATGTGAAAATGTGATCTTTTCGGGCTTTGTTTGAATGGTGGCCAAGGAAAAGTTTATGCATTCTGGCATTTGATGATGCTTTCTAATTTCCGTTGACATTTCATCCAGTTGTCTCAGAATGGGTTGAGGCGTATCTGCTGCCTTCTGCTTTAAATTTGATGGGAAAAGCCAACCGGTGTTAATGAGAGAGTAATAATTACATGCCTTTCATTTGATGAATAACAATGAATTGCACATTGGTAATTGGGCTTTATGACATTTTGCCGAGGATTTACAGCAAGTAGGATACATTAAAACAGAAATTTCATTGTTGTTATCCACACTGGCCTTAGAGAATTGATCATTTTTGCTCATTTAATGTCAGTACAGTTTTATTTTCAGGTATTTTTCTTGGATCTAGTTTTGCGTGCTGCAGCCAGCGTGAACCAGCCGGAGCAACAGTGCGACTCAAACCAAACTAAACAGGTGAGGAAGGCGTCCTACATCTGAATGTGGCTCTACAAGCTCTCCTGCTGGAGCGAGGCTGCAGTGATGTTCAATATTTCAGCACACACACACACACACACACACACACACACACACACAGGCACCTCTGGAGGGCTCAGGTGATGCGAGTGCAGGTGTCGTGAGCCATCAGCTCACTGAGTGTGCTGGAAGATGGCCAGATATAGACACACACAGACACACACACACGTACAGAGACACTCCCACACATACATGAATGTGAACAGACAAGAGAGGGCTCCTAGCTGAAGCGTGTCTGTGTTCATCTAATAATGATGCTGCCTGAGAGAATCAGGCCTGATAGAGGCTTTCACCGCCATCACATGAAGACAGACTGAGACACGGAGAGAGGGACACTGATGGAGAGAGAGGGAGGAAGACAGAGGGAGAGCTATTTGGAAAATGTATCCAAATATACTTTTTTATATGTTGCTAGTGAGAATGCCTTCTGAATACTGGTGATCTGATTTATCACCGATTTGTGGGGCTTTTTCATGATCAAACAAGACAAGTAGCATCCTTGTTTACATCGGTGTCACACTGGAGGTTTGCAGTGGTGAAATAAGAAAATAATGCAAAAAACAAACACACAAAAAACTGTAATTTTAATGTGTGGCCAAATCTACGTGCATTTTAGGATGCTCTGTCATAGGACTGCAAAAATATGCAAGGAGGGAGTGGAAAAGCAGATTCACCATGATTGGTGGCGGGTGCGGCAAAGGAAATTGTGCCTTTGACTTAAGGCCTTTGAAAAGCAAGTCTTAACTCCTGTGCGGCACGTGACATGGAGCGCCACCTGTCGCGCAAATATGGATTTTGATGTCAAGCACATTTTCTCTAGAGGGAAAATGCACCACTCGCCAGCCACTCAGCTGTTAGCAGTTTGGTTTGTGACATTACACTGATCACTTTAGGTTTTAAAAAATGATCAAAAAATCTCTTTTTTCACGTACAAACAAATGTCCAGATGTTCTACATTACTTGTCCCTGATGTTGAGAGCCATGTCGCTTCTTTTAAGAGCTGCACCAGACGGCTTCTTCCAGCTGCAGGCGTTAGCAGCAGTGCATTCAAATTAAAGCTGCACTGAGTGATTTCTGGCCACTAGAGGGTGTAGAGAGCTTGCACAAAACTGAAAAGTATGAGTTGAAGATGTGTTTTTAGGATGGAAATGAGGGATCTCACAAGGCTCCTGTTGGATTACTTGGATTATTTTGGCTCCAGTTAAAAAAAAATGTGGTGAAGCTACAGACTTTCAGCTACAAGATAAGCTACTTTGAGTGAACTTGAGCTATTGATTTGAGGTTTGAATATGTTTATCTGCAGAATGTGGGATTTCAGAGCTTTGAATGAAGATGACGTGGTGAGACGGTGAGGAAGAGGAGGGCAGAGGAGGAGCTTATTCAGGCCGATGCAGAAATTTAGAAAGCAGAAACCAGGTAATAATGACAGGTGGAGAGAAGACCCACAGTGATGACTCTCACACTGCCAGGGCTCATTTTACTGCAAGAAAATGTTGGTAATATTGATTAATGTAGCAGCATGTACTGTACATGATCAGTCTTAGTAAATCAGCTGCTAAATTGATGAATTGTAACCATGCAAAATTTAGCTGCCCTGGAAGAGCTGAATCCTTCTTCTCCTTCCTGTTCTTCCTTCTACTTATGTATTTTTTATTTATATATTGATTTATGTTTCTTTTCCCCTTTATATACCCTACATCTTTACTCTCTGTTTTGTCCCTGGTTATAGCCCTGTTTACATGGCTCCTGCTCTCTCTTGTTATTCTGATGATAAAACCAGCTTTTATTTAATACCGTTTAAATGCTTTTATAAAAATGACCAGTAGGCCTATATTTCTCTGCAACTGGAGCCAGCTGCTCTTTGTCCTCTGAACACTTTTTTTCAAAGCACTGATGAGAAAGGTAAAACGACCAGCCGGCTGATCAAAACAGCCGAATCCAAGTGCAGGGTATGGTAATGTGTCTTGGGACGGTATGCAAATACAATTTGCAAGAATTTGCATTTAGATTTCTGGGCTAATGGGCGACATTGTGCCTTCCTTTAGTGTAGCTCAAAGGAAGGAAATAAATACAAAGTGCTTTACAAACAATATAATAAAATCAGCCTGTAAAAGGAGGACATCATTAAAAGAAATGGAAAGTGCCTCTCTGCAAGAAACACGTGAAGTAAATAAATGAAAGAGATTTTGCAAGTCTAATGCCTGTCTAGCGGTGTTTATAGTAAAGTATTGAGCAGTGCAATACTTGACGTGCAAGTAAATCTATGGTATGTTTTCTGTCTATTCATAAAATGTCAAATATAATGCTATTTTTACACTATATTCAAAAGGAGAGAATGGACTACGGGATGAATTTAAAATGTTCTGGCCATTTCCTGGCTGCTTCGTCTTCTTTTTTTTCTTCATTGTCTTCCTCTTCTTCTTCATTTATTCATTGATTTATTTTATTTACTGGCACTGTTGTGAATACAGTAGAATATGCATCAGTACATAGATTGCATACAGGCATTTTCAACTGGCTTACACTGATTTTTCATAATGGCTTTTCATAACTTACCTTTTTTCCTAACAACATGCTTTATCCTGCATTCTTCTTGGAGTGCTTTACTGTCCCCAGGGTAAAATTGCTTCCATGGCATGACATAAACACCACAATGCCATCATGACAACAACAAACACACAAGAGCACTTAAAAAAAAAGTGACAGAGATGTTCTTTTTCACTGTCGCTGTGTGTATTTTGTTGCCTGTTACATAAGCGCCTCATAACTAATGTGTGAAAAGTGTCAAATAAACATGTGTGATGATGATTGTTTGTCTTGGTGTCATCAGAGGGCACGGTGCATGGCAGATCTGGGGTCAGCCGCGGTGAGCTATTCAAGGCCTCTCGAGTGGGGATTTAGGCTTATGTAACAAGTGTGTGTGCTCTCGTGTGTGTGTGTGTGCACATAGGAGAGAAAAGACTTTGGGTTGGTGTTTGCTTACACTGTGATCATCCATGCGTACACACACACTCACACACACACACACACACACACACGCCCTCTGGCAGAGAGTTGCCATGTGGAAGTCCTTCCAGGTCACCAGCTCCAGCTTTCCAGAGACACAGACATCACCTCTCTCTCTCTCTCTCTGTGTCTCTCATCCCAACCTGTCATCCTCCTCTACTTTTCTGTCTGTTGATGAAAACCTCCAACACGTCATGGCTAGCCTGATATTCACACTAAATGACCATTCTGTCTGCAGTTTTCCAAATTTTCACTCTGAAATTGCCCCCACATTAGCCGATTTCTGTAGGCGGTGGGATCTGAATCTTGTTTAACCAATCCCAAGCGACTGATGTGTCCGCCAGTTGACCTGGTAGCTGTGTTTGCCAGTCTCCAGCACTAATGCAGCTCAGCCTAACTTAGCAACTTTAGCCACCTACAAAAATATTAGTTCTGACACCTAATTCCATTTATGCCAATTTGTTGATTTGCTACTGAAAGAGCTCATAACAAATGCAGGAGCTCTATATTGCCAAAAAGCCGACAGAAACATTTTAATGAACCATTCAGTGTAGTTGGGCTGATTTTAACAAACAGACCTCCTTTCGAGTGGAGGTAGTGGATGAATTTTTTTTTTTTTTTGTCAAAATACATCTTCCCCTCTCCTCAATGCCCTCAGTACACAATGTTTCTCTGCTTTTAGTGTTTTTAGTTTTAATCTATTT
The DNA here is from genome assembly GCF_902150065.1 of Myripristis murdjan. NCBI lineage: Eukaryota > Metazoa > Chordata > Actinopteri > Holocentriformes > Holocentridae > Myripristis > Myripristis murdjan. Next base: position 31,068,590 of record NC_043983.1, on the reverse strand, counting down.
ACATTGAGCTTGATAGCAGTGTCTGTAACTTTTTATCATCCATTTTCATGAATTAACCCTATAAAGCCTGAACTATGAAAGAATTGGCAGAAAATTCCAATTTTTTGAAACTGAACCCTTTATTTAGTCCTATAACAAAATGTAAAAAAAAAAAAAAAAAAAAAAAAAAAAAGATTTTTCAAAAAATATGTGTTTATACAATTTTTCTGTTGTATCATATATGATAGTACTTGAAGTGCCAATGGTATGGTCCAGGGTGAAGAGAGGAAGTGTCCAAAGGTATACAACAGTATTTTGGTCAAGTATTAATTAAACTGAAAACGGAATGTGTTATTTGATAACAGTGTATCATATATGATCCAAATGGCTTTATAGGGTTAACTAATATGCTAAGATCTGTTTGGCTCTGACACACCTTCATTATGTCAACAATGTCTGTCCCGCCCAACAACGGCACTGACTGGCCCGGTCAGTTTTTAAACTGAGAAATCGCAGCAGAATCGAGCGACACCAGACGCAATGAATCACTCGAAATTTTTAAAAAGTGAACATCAGGATGTGTCATGGCAAATAAAAAATGTAGGAACACTGCTCCACATCAGTCAAATAACCACAACTTCCATCAGTCAGTAGCAGGCATTTTCAAACCTCTCCATGTTACAGACTCTCAAGTTGCCTTTGTGAGGTGATTTTGCCTCAGAGACTGTCATATGGAAAGATATTTTGCTTTGTGTCCACTATTAAATTATTTCGATATCACACTCGAACACAGACAAATAGATTCAAAGTGCAAAGTGATGAGACTAAAACATAATGTCAATTCATGATGTAATCTTTTGTTATTGTGACAATCTCCATTGAATTCAGTTATACTGAAATCAACCTGTTCTCCTCCCAAATAATTTACAGGATCTAAAAAATGTAAAGCGCTATATCTGCAAATGGAAAGGTGAGTAAACTGATTCTAGGCGGCTTTCCCCACCATTACATCCGTGTCTCCATGCCCTTTACGTCTCCATCTCCATCCACCTTTCTCTCTCTCTCTCTCTCCCTCTCTCTCTCTCTGTGCATTGTTTTATAGATGATTCAGAGAAGCTGAAAGCACCGATCAGATTGCCGCAGCGTAGCCGTTGTGACAGCCTGACGTCACGGCCGCCGCGCAGGAGGAGCGAAGGAGGACAGGAGAAGGAAGGATGAAAGGACTGATAGGGCAGGAAACTGTGGACGGCGATGTCAGCTCACTCTGTGGCTTATTTATTTATTTATTTATTTATTTATTTTAATCAAAGCTTTTCCCTGGCTGTTGCTCGCTCTTGGTTTCCGGTTGGTAAATGTGTCGCTGACGTCACACAAGCAGACATGCAACAGCCTCTCTTATACATACAAGCTATCTTCTGATGACGTGTCTGAAGAACATTTTTCGACTGACACCGCCGACAGCTGATATTCTTCTTTAAAATGGTTCATGTTCATGCCCTGAATGTCCTCCAAATCCTCTGTTTCGCCCTGAATTGTATTCATTCAAGGGTGGAAAAGCCTCTGAAACAACATCATTACCGTGGGACATTAAAACCAGGATAATAATCATGATTTAACTTACGTATTCCTGTGCAATCTGTTCAAACTGTCGCATTATATGGGTATAATGTAGATGATTAAACAGCAGTTTTGATCAATTCTTTGGTACGTATGAAATCAAATAAACTGAGGTGGACAATACCTGACCTGATTTCTACTACAAAGTGAATACTGGCTCTAAAACACGAACACACACTCGTATACATGCACACACACACACACACACACACACACTGAGCAGATGACAGCATGTGAGGTCCATTAAACATATGCAACTGCTGTTTTTTCCCTCAGTCTCAGTGCTCTCTCCATACGACACTGATGGTTATGGCTAATGAGGGCACAGTGGCTACAGCAGGTCTGCTTATTTACACCGCAGTAAAGCGACGGTCTTCATTTGATGACTGTCTGGTGTGAACCCTTCAGAAAACCATTGAAATCCATGTTAATGCTCCCTCTGCAGGCCTTAACATTATAAACCCATAATGACAAACTTTCTGAGACAGTTACAGTTGTAACTTCAGTTAAATTCACAGAATAACACAACCTTTACCTCATTTCATTGAGAAATATAAACGGACTGCATTTCTATAGCACTTTTCTAGTCTACTGACCACTCAAAGCGCTTTACATTCACCCATTCACACACACTGATGGCAGAGGTTACCATGCAGCGCAGCCGCCCATCAGGAGTGGTGAGGGGTTCAGTGTCTTGCTCAAGGACACTTCGACACACTCTGGAGGAGCTGGGGATTGAACTGGGAACCCTCCGATTACCAGATGACCGCTCTACCGCCTGAGCCATGCCGCCTCGAGCCATGAGATATATAAATGTCCAGCTTTTTAACTAACATAACTAACATAACTAAAATACCCTCCCATAATGTTCTTTTTTGTATGCAAATGGAGAAAAAAGGTCACATGAAATAACCTGTGACACTTTTGGGTTCTGTCTCTATTAGTGTCCATCGACTGCTATCTATCTATCTATCTATCTATCTATCTATGCATGCTGTCATATTGCCTTATTCAGGATCCTGAGGAGGCAATATGTGCTGAAATGTTGATATTATCTTAAAAATAAATATGCTTGCATCCTCGTGGTGCATATGTGTATTCCCCACAGAACAGCTGAAGGCAGCTGATCAACCAGGGAGTCAAAGAGCTGAAATCACAGTCAAATCAAATGGCCGCTAATTAGGTCTCTGTGTCATCGCCATGAATGCATCAGGGGACCGGACACAATCTGTGCTTGTTTTTATTTCACACGTCCAAGCGGAGGAATCATTTCAGATCGGCAGCCCCGAGGCGTCAGGCCCAGGCACCTGCAGAGAAATGTGACGCGCCTGCCTGAGGGAGCGGTTACAGTAAAATATCTCAAACTGGCTCTTAGTGTGTGTGGGGGGGTTTAGTGTCCCATGATGGTCTCAACGCTGCTTCAGAGGCTCTTCCACACTGACAGCAGCATAACTCCCGAGAAAATACCGAATACTTGGATATTTTCTGTAATTCAGTGTTGCATTCAAGACAACTCCAAAAGTTGACATTTCCCAGTTGGACTCCGCGTGTGCCATTTCAAGACTGAATGTTAGAATTTCCCAGTTTCCATGGCAACGCCTGCATCAGCATCTGGCCAGGTAGCGAGACAAGATTCAAGATTCAAGATTCAAGATTCAAGATTTATTCGTCACATGCATGAATGTACAGGTACAGCAGCAGTGAAATGTAATTGCAACAACTCCAGCACTGTGCAAGTAAAAAATAAAAATAAAAAATAAAAATAATAATAATAATAATAACGATAGTAATAATAATAAAAAATAAAATAAAATAAAAATAAAGATAAAATAGAAAGAATATATGACATTCCTATATACAATGAACAACCTGTATACAATATACAACAATATACAAAAAGTACAAATAAGTAGAGGGTAAGTACAAATGAGTAGAAGAACTGAGTTGACAAACAAACCAAACTAAAGTACAAGCTACACAAGCTAAAAAAAAAAACCCTGCACGATAGATATCTGAGAGATAGCTAAGCAACCGTAAACATTATGTCAAAGACAACACTGGAATACTGTCTGAATGTTTTCACAGCTATTGTTTACCGTTTATAGCATAAGTTGTGACATGTTGCCAGATAACTTTCCCCTCGAGAAACCTGGGAATCTTTGTAAATATTGTCTCAGTTTTCTACTCGGAGTTTGACTTAAATGGCTGCTGCATGGCACTTTTCCCAGTCGGAGGCTAGAAATTCAGACTCTCCGAGCTGTCTGGAACGCAGCATCACACCTGTACGCCATCGCTGTGCATACACCTCAGGGAGTCTATAGAATCTGTCCTTGTTGTTTTTTGCAGTTTGCACTGCACAGTAGCAAGTCCATCAGTCACCAAAGGCAAGACACTTAGCCTCGGTTTGACTTCACAAACACAGACACTATGACGCCTTGAGAGGATACATGGTTTCAAGACAGCGCCTGGACCAAAGGGGAATCTCACACACACACACACACACACACACACACATGCACACAGCCATCTTGTTAAGGCTGTTCGTGTAAACACCACTTTGCCCCTGCAAGAAACTGCCATCGGGAAGTTTCATATTTTTGTGAACATATTTTGAGTTCAAGGAGGGGACGGCTGTGGAGGAGGGGAAACTGCAAAGTAGGAAGGAAAAAAAAAAGGAAAGAATAAAGATACATGGAGGAAAGGGCATGGAGGAAGGAGTTCAGGGAGGAGGAGGAAAAAGAGACGTAGGCATCCCAGATAAAGAGGTTTAATTGACTGTCACAGAGCCTCGTGGTTGTGTAGCAGCTACTAATAGCCAGCTAGAGGCTAGCGAGGCTAGCGGACACACAGGGAAAGCTGGACTCTCCTCTCATTATCGCTGCTCCCCTGCAGCTCCCTCTCTCATTTCCTCTCCGCCTCGCACACAATCTGTGCTTCAGCTCCATTTTCTTTTATTCTGTCCAATTCACTATGAGTTATTGGCACGGATGTTAGATGAATCGTATTGTCACAACATCTAAAATGACTAGAAAGCGCACAAAAATAAGCTGCACCACTATGGATGTGTGTGCACGTGTGTGTGTGTGTGTGTGTTATACACTCCTTGTTAATGAAGGATCTGAGTTGCTATGTATTCATTACACAGCAACTATCAGTTTTATTGGTGTAGTCTCTCATTTTTCAGTTCACTTCACTATGATTGGTTTGCATGAATGATACTCAGGTAACATACAAAAAAAAAAACAACAACAACAAAAAAAACATCTGTATGAGGGTGGTTAAATCTCAAAAATCACAAATAAACAAAATTAGACACCATCTTCCAATGAGGCTCAAGACAAGGCAACTGAATCTAATAATCTAATCTATGATGGTGCATTAGACCCATTGGGGAGAAAAGAAATTATGGAGCCAAGGGACGGGGTGGGGGGTATTCTGAGGGAAAAAAAAAAAAACTCATCATTTTCAAGATTAGTCATAAATTGATAAGAAAAAACTTGGATATCCACTGAGATTAAAGTGGAAACTTGACAAGAAAAAAAAAAAAAAAAAACTCGGAAAAATGATTCCAAATAAATAACAGAAATCTGATTTAGTAACAAGGAAACAGTCATGATTTCAGCCCTGAATCATCAACATCTGGACTTTGAAGAGACTTAATGTAACAACACACTGATACTGACTGCAAATTATAATTTGATGAGGTCATCACCTGCAGGCGAGATACAGCTGCTTTGTGTGGCTGATCCGACCTCGCAAACCCGCAAAAAGAAAAACAATCCTCTGAGTTTATTAAAAGAAATTCCCAGTTTTTTTACTCATAAATTTATGACTTTAGTCTTGGAAATTCTGAGGCTTTTTTCTCGCAATATCAAACTCCAAGATCAGTTTTCGTGTGTTTCTTTACCCACAAAAAGTAGAGAGAAAGAGTAGAAATAGCCAAATGACTGAGTAGGTTTTGACGAGACAGGTTAAATATGGATTTCTGACTGGCTGAGCTGGTTTGACTGACTCCATCTTCTCCACCATCTTCACCATCATCTTCCTCTCACTCGTCTTCTCTTCTGCTTTCCTCTCGTCACCTTCCTCCCCTCCCTCTCCCCTCCTCGTCACCCCCTCACCTTCCTCCTCCTCCTCCTCCTCCTCCTCCCTCCGTGTCCCCGCTGCCCTGTACTCTCTAATAGCCTATTGATTTTCCATCTGCTCACGGATCAGCCCCTACTTTTACCGTTCACTCATGATATTAGCTGTCCATTAACTGGAGCGGGCAGCTCTGCCAGGATGTCAGCACCTCAACACACACACACACACACACACACACACACACACACACACAGAGTTAGCGAGACAGACGTGGTTATAGGTTTTGGTCAGCTGCGTTCATCTTCTAATCGTGATTGCTTTATAATTCTCTCAACAATGAGGAGAGTTAAAGAGCAGCTGAGATTTGAGGATAAAAAAAAACAACCGGTGGTGGCTGGCTTTTTCCTTTTCTTTAAAGTAAAGTAAAAAAAAACAACAACAGCTAAACAACTAATAATCTAAATGTAAATCTATCTATCTATCTATCTATCTATCTATCTATCTATATGGAACAACATTTATTTTGGAAATTGTTGAGGGATGCAAAGGCTGCACGTCAAGTTTCATTACCGTGATATTGTTGCTAATGCCCGCTCAGTGGTTCACTTAGTGTATTCATAAAGTTAGCTAATGCTACCAGGCAACTAGTTCATGTTTTTAATGTAATTTTCCCCGATCAACCTGTTGCAATTTTGGGTGTCCATGCTTTTCTAGCTAAAGCTGAGTGACGTTTGCTGGGTGATGGTTTTTTGTGTTTGAGTCAAAATGAGCCAGTTTGAATGTTCACTAAAAGAAAAATGAAACAAAATGAAACGGAAAACCACAACACCCTCGGCTTATTTTCTGGGAAAAAAAAACACGTGAAAGGAATATTTTCATTTCCCTCATTTGATGTCAGTGTCAGTCTGACCTGAGAGTAATGAAGGCACAGAAACTGGAGGCACCACCTTCCTGTCTAATGTGCTCTCACGCCTGTGTACACGAGCATGCATGCACACGTTCATGCACACATGTAGTCTTTTTGTCTTTTGCTCAAACTCACTGACTGCACATCTCATTATGAAAAAGTTCACCAAAATGTGTCTCTGAAAACATCGGAGTCAAGAAATAAACCGCGCACTTGCTGAATCTGTCTTCATTTCAGATCGACGACGGTTAGTTTAAAAGTTTCGCAGGAGATTTCCAGAGGTGACGAGTTGCACCAGGCTCATTTGCATAAAACAGCCTGGACCTCAACCTTACATAAATGAGGAGACGCCAAACACGACGCCTCGTCTCCTGAAATGCATCTCAAATCTACCAGGATGCTTCACACAGCTGCTTACATGGACAAGGAATGGGAAACATGGAGATGACTGATCCTGCGGACGCAAACTGTAAGTGCATATGCTGATGTTCAACACATTGCTGCTTCAGAAATGTTAATAATATCAATGTATTTCTTGGTTTGCGGAAATACAAATGCAACAATTTATTCTGGCAACTGGGTGAAGCATCCACGTCCATCCTACATCCACACAACAGCAAACTTTTTCAGGTACTTTTTCAAAACCCCGTGGATATTTAGCCATTATTTATGGACAGCCTGCTCTCAAAATAACCTCCAGAGGCAACAGACATGGTTTTTTGGAGATGTAATATCCGCGGATCATCTATAGCTTCATACAGGATCGATACAGGTCTGTGAGTGTTGTGCTCACTGTGTAGCATGGGATCTGATGATGAAATGATCCACCTCCATCAGTGTTATTAGTATTCTAACTCCTGTAAGGTGGTCAGAGGCTGTGTGAAGACATATTGTGGCAGGATGGCGTGTGTGTGTGAGGCCCACCTCCTCCATCACACCACCTGTAGCCCACTTTATCCAGCAAGGCGACAAAGAGCGTGGGCGAGACAGATGACAGCGAAACAGCCGAGGGAGTTTAATGATGTATGGTGCTGTAGGTTTGTGCGGCGAGAGCTTGTCTGCTTGTCTATCAGTCCGTCTTCACTGCCAGCGATTGTCATTATCACTTTGTAATGAGCCCTGGGCGTTATGGCTTTTCCTAATGTGAGAGTGTGCTGTTGGAGCTGGACTTGTAGCAGCAAAGTGTGACTTAATTCAGGGGATTTTCTTTCCTGCTGTGGTTTGACTTCAGCTGTTTTTTCCACTCATTTTCTCTCGGTTGCTTTCCTCTTGTCCCTCCCTTTCCTTGCTTTACCATCTCTCTATCCTTTCCACGTCTTTCCTCTGGACCCCTTCACTATCCAAATTTGTTCATCTCTTCTTTTCTTGGCTCTTTTCATCTTAATTGCCTTTAACTCTCATTTTGTCTGTCATTTACCTTTTGATTTTTTTTTCCCTTTCTGTCTCCGTTTTCTTATCTCTTTTTCTCCTTACCCTTTCTTTGCTTTCCTTCCTCACTTTCCCTTAACTCTGTTTTTCTTCTTTCCTTTATTATTTCCTCCCATTTCTTTGACTTTGCCTTACCTTATCTGTGTGTACTCAGCTTCTTCTTCTCCACGACCTTGCCTGGGTTCTTAAATTAGAGACTGAATTAGAGACAGCCATGATGGATTTAATATCTCATATCCACCCATCAGGTTCTTGTTCCCTTTACTTAAAAGTTCAGGTTCTCTTATTCGTCCAGTACATAATAATGTTTGGACCTCTACCAGAAATTAATCCGGGCTCGCTGTCGCGCAAGGTTAATTGATTCTAATCCTTGTAGAATTTGAAGAACACAGAATACGCGAGACCAGCGGAGCTAATTGAAAAAGCTTTGTTACCAAAAACAAATTAAAGCGAATAGCAGTAGAACAAATGTTCACTGCGAGGGGAATTGGATAAGATTATAATGTGATGGAATGGCTTGGTGGCTGTAATGGTTTTATGTAGTTATTTTTGCCATCGATCTCTTCTCTCTCTCCCTCTCTCTCTCTCTCTTTCAGTCCTTCTGTCTCTAATTTCTTTTCATGTGTCTGTGTGCATCTGCGTCTCTTTCGCCCCGTTGTCAGCCCATGCAAGGGAACAGTTGCTTGCTTATTGAATATGATCCCTGTAATCAGATGCTCCACAAAATAGGAGATTTGTCCAATTTCCTGCCATGTCACTCCATGACATTGTCTCTTCTCTCTTAATCCTTCTCCTTTCATTTCCCTTTGCTCTGTTCCTTCATTACCTGCTTGGCAAGTCGGCTCCTTCCTACCGACACTTATGATCGCACAATCCTTTCAGCGCTTCACAACGGACAAAAGGAGCTCATTTGTGGGCCCACGCCGTACAGGCTTTCAAATTTCAATGTTGTCCGGTTTCCAGAGCCTTGCCGCAGAGGCCCTGATGGAAAATAATGCAAGATTTTGAAGGCGAGAGTGAGCGAAAGGAATCGTGCCACTGAAAGTCTCCGGCTGCTCGGAGGCACCCGAGCACCTACCTGTTGCTGCGAAACCGTCCTGGCTTAAGTGACTTAATTAAGGATTACCTGCGTCTTTTATGTGTTGAGAAAATTGTGCGATCCCTTTGCAAATGTGAAACCCTTTTCGAACCTTTCACCTAAACTTGAAAAAAAAGTTTTGAGAGTTTATGAGAATCTCACCTGACAGCTGTGACATAAAAAAAAGAAAAATACATTACAGGATGAGTGGGATTCAAAGGGCTTCAAGGATGGAATGGAAGTCAGTGTCTTTGAGTGGGAGCAGTGTGTGTGTGTGTGTGTGTGTGCGCGCGCGCGTGTTTGTGTGTGTGTGTGTGTGTGTGTGTATTTCTACTGCACTCCAATTAAACACCTCTCTGAACAAAGCCAAAACTGTGAGGTAAGAGAGATCAGCCACTGCTCTGTCAAGTCAGTAAAAAAAAAAAAAAATTGAACTGACACCACAAACAAACAAACAAACAAACAAAACCAAACCACACTCCATTTCCCATTAAATTCTCCGAATTGTAACAACAGAAATGAAATCTGGGCTTACGGATCAAAGGAAAGAGTTACATGGAGGACTTAAAGTTAACCATGATTAATTTTAAACTGGGTTTCAAGTTTAGTGCAGCAGGATTAACTTAATCCTGGTTTAGGCGTAATCCTGGCTGCTGCAACAACACCTACGAAGACGTTCACTTGACCAGAATCATGTTAGTGTTGTAATGAAGTAATGAAGTCCTCAAAACTGAAACGTGCCATGAAAAGCAACCAGGGTGTGCAAACTGCATTGTGCCACTCTCAGGTAAAAATCAGAGCTAGAAAGTATCTAAGTACATTCACACAGGTACTGGAGTATAATTCTGAGGCATCAGCACTTAACGTGATGACTTCAATTTCCTGAGACTTTAGACTATAATTTTCCTGCACTACTGTTCAGAGGGAAATCTCATATTTTTTCCATTTATGTGACGGATGGAGTTACTAGTGACTTTGCAGAAGACGCTTTTCCATGCAAAACATCAAATGTGTAAACTAGAACGGGACATGGAGCAGTTAGAGCCTCAAATGAAAATACTTTTTACTCACTGAAATACTTCTTAGGTTAATAAAACACATGAATAATTTAACACTCTGAAAGGAACCATTCTTCACATTGACTTCTAATTTCAACCTTGACTATATTTTACTGCTTATACTTCTAGTTAAGTGATATTTTTTTAATGAAGAAAAAAAAAACAAAAAAACTTTTAATTGATTGTTTTGAGAACTTTTTTCACCGCTGGCTGGAAAAAAAGGACCAGGTCCGGGTTGCAGGTCAGGGTTGGGGGAACGCATGCCGTTGATGGATGTTCCTCACAAGTATTACAACACGAGAGCGTATGCGTCTAAGGGAAAATTGCGTTGGCCTTTGCCGAGCTGAGTTAATTGTCTGATTGGTCGGCCCGGCTCCCTCCTGGTCGGCTGTAATTTACAGATCCTCCGGCGTACGTGAGGCTGCCGAAACACATACTTGACCTTCTCAAATAACAGGACCAGAGAGAGAGAGAGAGGAGTGAGAGAGAGAGAGAGAGAGAGAGGTGGATGTGCATGTGTGTGTGTGTGAGTGCACGCGTTTGTGTGTGCTGACAATTTGTTTAATGCAAAAGTGGACAGCTGGGCCGACAGCTCTTTCTTTGGAGAGTTAAAAGCCTCTTTAATTTGGAGAGTTGGGGAGAGAGAGAGAGTGTGTGTGTGTGTGTGAGTGTGTACGAGACAGAGAGAGAGAGAGAGAGAGAGAGAGGGAGAGAGAGACAGATGTTGATTGGATCTCCTAGCTCTGCGTCGTGCTAAAGCCTCCATATCCTGATGCAGGAAGACAAAACCAACGAAACAGCTGATCTCAGTCACATCCTCCCTCCATCTCCGCTGCAGCTCATTTTCTCCTGTGATATTCACTTTTCTTTAGCAGGAGGGTATGAAAAAGACAGAACAGGAATACAACTAATACAAAACAGTGTGTGTGTGTGTGTGTGTGTGTGTGAAGGTGTGTGTGTGAGTGTGTGCATCGACTGTATCTATATCTGGCCATCTTCCAGCACACTCAGTGAGCTGATAGCTTTCTGACGACACCTGCACTTGCATCACCTGAGCCCTGAAGAGGTGCGTGTGTGTGTGTGTGTGTGTGTGTGTGTATTGAAATATTCAACATCACTGCAGTCTCACTCCAACATGAGAGCTTGCAGAGCCACTTCCAGATGTAGCACATTTTTCTCACCTATTGTGCGTTTGCTTTGCTTTGAATTGGGCTGTTGCTTTGGCTCCTGAAGCGAAACTCGATCCGAGGAAAATACCTGAAATAAAAGCGACATTCTTGTGCGCGGCAGCTATTTATCGGGTAAACTTTTGAATCCTACCAGGCTGAAGGGAATTTCATTTTTTTTTTCCTTCTGTCTGGAAATAGGCAAAAATTCTCAAACCACAGTTCATTAAGTCAACTGAACCAATGCTCAAAATAAGCTGGAAGTGAGCGGAGGCGGGCGAGCAGCAGCTGCAGCTGAAATAGGAGTTATTGTGTTTATTGCCTTTTTGTTTCCTCTCTCTTGTTCTGGGTTTAACTGTAGAGCACGTTGCATTGCATTTGATCGTACGGAATGTAAAGTTTGGGTCAGTTTAGTTTTGGTTTTTGAAAAATTTGACCCGTCTCTCTGAAACAGCCTGTTTCCAGAAAACTCCAATATGCCTTCTGGGACCTGAAAGTAAAAATTTTGCAGCAAGAAGCATGGAAAAGATTTCTGAGATGGTTTCATTTTAAATTCTTGTGAGAAAAGAGAAGAACTCTAGCTATGCACATATATATCTATTTTTTTTCCATTTTCTTCTTTTTTTTTTTTTTTTTATCCACATCAGCCACTGGACTGTCTTACATGCAGCATAAAACATTGGCTACGCCTCCGTCGCCAGGGCTGTGACAGGCCATGTTGATGAGCCATGTTAAGCATGACTGTGTATTTTTCCTGCTCTCCGCCCCCCTCTCGCTTTCTCTCTCCATCTGACTTCATCTCTTTCTCTCATATCTACAAACCTAAACACCATCAAATATGTCTTTGAAGAAAAGTTCTGTGAAATAACTTCCGAGACTTTTCATTCAGAGGAGCAACTTGTGAATTTTCACAGCCCAGAGCTTCACGAGGCGGCCATTAAAGCATGCAGCTCAGACTCCAATACGCAGTATTTACTGCTTATTTAGCAAACATGTATTCTGACCGGGCGCATGTGTGTGAGACAGGGTCGCCTTTGCTCGTGTGTGTATGTCTATGTGTGTGTGTGTGTGTGTGTGAGTGGTTGCGGGTGTGATGCATGCATATGTGGGCGTGTTTGTTGGTGCAATGACTGCAACATGAACTTCAGAATTATTCATTGCATTCCTCTGAAGGCACCACGGGGAGCCAAACATAAGACTATTTATACTACTGAGACGCACTCCTCCACCCCTCTGCATTTTAACTTGATGTGGACTGACTGACTAAAGGATTATCTGCAATGTAAACTACACACACAACTTCTCAGTAAATACCGTCTCCGCCTTCTTCGAGCGTTGCAAGACCAGGAGAAAAACCCTAAAGTTAAAAGAAAAGCTGCGTGGTGCGACAGCCTCTGTAGTGAGAGCCAACTTGAAGTCCTCCATCTTCCATCTGTCACTGCTTGTGTAAAAAAGGGTTCTCTCTAAAGTGTGGATGCCGGACCAATCCTTGCCATTAAGGCTTTTAGTGGCTAAAATTTCACAAAATGTGGATTTCCATGATAGAAGCCCTCCATCCTGCACTGATCCTGCATTAGTACCTCATATGATTGGACAAAGTGCAGCAGGAAAACACTACAGTGTTGTTTCCTAGCTTCACAACCAAGGTGTATGAACTAGATAAAAGGTAGAATGGAAAAAAAAAAACAAATTCATCTCTTCTTGGAGGTTGTTGGATGTTCTGAAAAAAAAAAAAAAAAAAAAAAAAAAGGCCTATTGCTGTGGAAAAATCAACACATGTAGTCAGAAAACCATCAGGTCTTTGTGTCTCATATTTCTGAATCAGGTCGCTCATTCAAACACTTCAGCAGTGGTGAGGTATGTAAAAAAAAAAAGGAAACTGTTGTACATTCAGAGTGTTTGTATTTGCACGTCATGCTTTTGATCTTGTAAATTTCACCCTCCCGTTTCTGAATGCTGGCCTTCAAGGCATTTGATTTTTTCCCTCTTTGGTTGTAGCAACACTTTAGCATCAAGTCAGCTGTGATGAGCTTTGCAACCAAAAGGCAGTGCAGCACAGAAAAATTCATTACATGAGGCTCAGCCGATATTATCAATCTGTTCGGCTGCCCCTGTGGCCATCAATAAATTGGAGGCGCTAACAGCCAAATCTGCACTGGAATCAGTGCAGGTTTCAAGGAAGCAAATCACTCCGTCTGCACACTTCCATTCTGTTACACTGACAAAATAAACAGAAGACGGAGGCACACAGATTTATAGCAAAGAGTTTTACAAAGTACATGGGATGTAATTGATTTAGTAAAATAAGCAAAACAAAGTCCCCTTTTGCCTGGAGTGAATTTTAAAATTTGTCTTGTTTCCTGTCTAGCTTCACTAATTCAGCTGGCCTACAGATACGCCATTTCCCCCTTGGGACAAGTTTTTATTTCAAATGGTTGTGATCATTTTTCCCAGTGATTTGCATAGCACTGATTCTGTGGTTTCCCCTCCGTCCAAGCATATTTGTGTAGTATTTGCAATGTAACTAAACCAGGGTAATGTGAGCACGCCTCCAGCTTGGCTTTTCCTAAACGCCTGCACGGTATGCTGATAAACTGTATGTCGACCTTACATGCACCTCATCAGCCAAAGCTGTGTGTGGTCTGTCTTCAGTCTGCTGTGAGTATTCATTATTATGTTGCACTGTTGCAGCACTTTCTTGCACCGTTTCTTATTAAAGATCACCTTGCATTAGTCAGGTTCATTCATTTTTCTCTGCAGAGAGGGAAAACGGTACAAACTGATAACATCATCACTTTGCTTCTTTGCACATGATCTCTGCACACTGACCTCACACAGCTGTGACTTTTATTACGGTAGATGTTCTTCGTTATTTTGAGCAATTTACATTCATTTTTAGGGGCTCGACCTTATTGTCTGTCTATATGATTGACTTACCTCAATTTTGTCATCTGACTTTATTTTCTGCACGGCTTTGGACATTATTAGGCCATTTTGACTAACTCATATGCACTAACTCAGCAACGTCAACAAACCACTCAAGTCACTTATCAGGCTCTTTGCTCAAATAGAGGAGATTGGTGCAATTTACGTGCCCTTGTGTACAGAGACATTTTCAAAAATGTTCCCGTGTGGACAGAAATAAAAGTGCATTTTCCAAAATATCTGTATCTGTGCAGACGTGACCTCAGCTCCCTGGTTCGCTTTTTGTAGCCCAGCAAATCGGCGTGCTGTTGTCTGACGCTGGCGCATGATTCAGCTGAACCTGCACACCTGCAGAAACCAACAGCTATTTTGGCCCTCTGATTCAGCACCCTCCCATTTCCACACAGGTTCAGCCACTGTTTGAGGCCAAAGAGAGTCAATTACTGCTGCTGACAGTGTATCTAAATATCCAGGCTGGTTGTGGCTCGTCCCTCCTGGCGCCTTGTATGCTGCTCTGATAGCAGGATCCAGTTGTGTTGGCTTAACCCCTCCAGCTATCTGCTTGCTGTCCTGTTGATGCCGGCTTCCCCTACTCTCTGCTACAGGCTCCTTTCAGCCCTGCTAATCCTTCACTTTCAGGCTAATCCTGCTCGTTCACAGTGCTCCCTCTTTCCCCCTGCTCTCCCCTTCCCTCCACACAGCTCGTTTTTTCACTCTCGGCCTTCCTTCCTCTCTCTCTCTCTCTGCTTTACACATCCCCGTCTGCGTCGCTCCCTCATTTCCCACTCCTGCTTTAACGGCTCCTCTCGCTCTTGCTTTAAGTGTTATTTATTCGCAAATTTTCTCTCTCTTTCCCTCAGCCTCTCTGTCGATGTAGTACTCTCCCTCGCATTTTTTCCCCCCACACTTGAACAGTCTTGCTTGCTTCTTTCTCTCTCTCCTCCTCTTCCCTGCAGCTATGGTGTCCTGGATTCGAGTTGAAGGCAGCAATCGCATTCAGCCCCGTTCCCTCAATCACACTGGACGCTGGATTTTCCCTTAATTCTTAAGGTCACTCTGTTTTGCAGACATGCAGATACGAATGGAACAATATGCTCTTTTTGTGGCCACTATCAGTGTCTGATATTTTCCCCACTATGATGGCTAATATGATACTGATACTGATTTTAAATTTTATAAGACCAGAATATAAAAGAAGGTGTCAGACGGATTCAGCTTTTCAGACAGGCATATCTTCAGATAATTAAGCTGTTAGTTTTGTTCTATTGCTAATTTGCAAAGTTGTATCAATGACAATTTCCAGAAAAAAAAGGTCTCAAAAATGCCAAATTTCACATTCAGCTAAACAGTAAAAAATACTTCACTGGTGAAAAATGAAATGGTGTTTTAAAGCTTGTATCGTCCAATACAAATAGTCCGCCAATATGTTGGCAATGTGTCCCGACATACAGCGCCAAATATTGGTCTTTTATTAGACATCAGATCACTCAGTGGTGTCCACCTCTAATATGATGGATATGATGCTTTTTGCATCAGATATTTCTTGTATTGAACTGATCAATACTACAGATCCGACGGTCTCAGTGCTTTTTCAGAGGCTTTTCCACGCTTTATGTTATGGCAAAAATACTGAATTCTTTTCATGTTTGCTATGAAGGCAACCAAATTGAAATATACTTAACATTGTCAGCTAAAAATAACTAGATGAATACATAAATAAATCAGTCAGTTTTCTAAAAAAATAATGTATCGGATGAGTTCTCATTCTCAGAGAAGTCACTTTGATAATTTAAAGCTTTTTTTTATGAGAAAAACCTTGGCGTTTCTTCCCTTTTCTTCTTCCTTTTTTCTCCCCCCACGGCTTTACTTTGCAGTCATACCAATATTAGAGAATATTTGGGCAAGGCCAGGGGAGGTTATTGCTTTCTCGGCCCTCTGATGTTGCTTCAGTCCTTCGGCGGCATGTAGGGAGGGCAGAGGGGCTATTAGACAGACAGCCCACCCGTGTCTGGACTGAGAAGCCACTCAGACGGCTGTCCAAGGCTAAAAGCTCTCCACGGTGATGCACTCTGCTCACAGCTACTCCGCCGGAAGGGTCGACACGGAGAGTGGAAGTGGTTCCAGGGGAAGAAGCAGCTGTCACTTCACACTAACATGCAATTTGGCCATATCAAAATGTTTGTGTGCTTGTGTGGCTGCATGTGTTTAGCACAGTTTAAGTCCAGAGTTGATATTCCTGGGATGGCGATCGGTGGTGTCATCACATATTTAGACACACAAGATTTTTGATAAACAGTCATTAGTCTTGGGGATATAATGACCAAGCAGGTAAAGGCAAATATCATAATGGCTACAATCATCTAATAACTTCAGAAAATCGCATCCCTTCACTGCAATGCAGGCTTTAACACTCGTGCCAGATGGGGTAATATGATACGAGATATGGGACATGAGATGGGACATGTGATATGATGTCTGGTCTTCTATCACAATATCAATATAATGTTGATATGTCACCCTAGTATGTTGGTATATTTTTTAAAATTGTGTAAATTGTTTTATTCCGGTAAAAAAGGGGTTAAATGAAAAATATGTGTGTGTATCTTTGAGTGTCACCACATGGGAAGATCATTTGTATATGTGTGTGTTTGTCAAATCATGGAAGTGTGTGAATCTAGAGTGCTGTTTGATGAAACTTTACGGCTGTGGAGCAAAATTGATTTTCATCTTGGTGAGTTTGGTGCATCATACGAACCGAGGTCACAACCCTCGCAACGTGAATACACTCGCACGCTAACACACACAGAGTTGATGTTCTCTCTTCAGAAAGGCTGCCTTATGGATAATTACTCTGTGACGGCCGTTCAACGAGGAGAGACTGAAGGTAGGGCGAGGGGAAGGGTCGTGAAGGAAAAAAGGCGACACTGACAGGCAGACGGGCGGCTTGTTGTTCAGCTAATTGACTGATCCAAGCAAACAGAGCGGCAGGCTGATGTGGGCAGGCGCCTTCTCACCTACAAGTGAAGAGTTCATTTGCAAAAAACAGACAAATGCCATTCCCAAAAGAAAGAAAGAAAGAAAGAAAGAAAGGAAAAACTGCCCGTTGTATGCAGTGCTTTTTGTCACTGTTTCCTTGCCATTATGCATGTCTTCTATACAAATTTGGTCAGTTTTGCAAATTCTTATGCTGTCGGTGCCAAAAGGAGCACTAACGCACTGCTGATGACACCCTTTCACACACGCTTTTCCCTGAAACACCCATCTATTCTTCTGACCTTTCACATCATCGTGCGCATACACACACACACACACACACAGATACACTGCCCACCCAGGCACTGAGGTTCTCCTCCAGTCTCTGACCTTGCCGAGCCACAAACTGTAAAGGAAGTGTATGCTGAGAGTGGAAATGTTCGGTCGAGAGGTGCTGGAGAGCTGAGCCTCCTGGTGAGTTAATAACAGACTAGAGCAGCACCTGTCAGTATATATTTATATACATACACACACACACACACACACTCAAAATCAGAACAGATAAATACATGTACACTCTTGGACTAACTCCTATAGTTAGATGGACACACAGGCTTAAACACTTATGCAGTTATGTAGCAGGTCATGTTAAAAGAAGAAATGAATAAACTGATGTGTATGGAGACACATAATTGGTATGTTGCAGGATAAAAAAGGTGTTAATCAGTGAATGCAGCCATGGCTGATGGAAGGTACATCGTTTTTTGATTATTTGATGTATTGACATGGATCGCTGCTGGGCTGCACATTGAATAAATGGGAGTAGAAGTGACTGGTGACCAGTAGGGTGGAACTCTACACCGGGCGTAAGGCAGTCAGTGTGCAGATAACCTGGATGTGGCAAGAGGCCTGGCTGCAAGCTGACTGCACAGTGTGATAGATGTACAATTGATTTTTCTGGACAGTGTATCAGGACATTGACCAGTGGGTCACAGATCTGTATTACGTGAGTGTGAGTGTGTTGGGGGAGCTCGCTGGCCTGCAGCACATTTTGCTGCTGTCTTATTGGCTGTGTGTGGTAGGAAGATAAAGGTTTAAATCAGGTGTGGGAGAGAGAAATATGAAAAATTGGAGAGAAAGATAGAATCCACACACAGAGCATGAGCTTCCATTGAAACATTTAATCAAATCGAAGTGTGGGCCGGCCCTCATCAGGGTGTGAGAGCCTGATGAACACCGCGCTGACAAAGGCCTGCCTGGCCCATCCTCGATTTGATGGAATGTTTCAATGGGAGTTCATATTCAATGTGTGGATTTTATCTTTATCCCCTGTATGTGATAAAACTGGAAAGATTTTTCACTAAATGTGTAGGCAAAATGTGCAGATTTGTCACTGCAAATTTACATGGTGCTCTTCAAAAAAGTGACACCTAAAAATCAGACACTGGCCCGGTTCACATGAGCGGTTTGGGGCTTGACAACCAGTTTTTGACAAGAGTCATTTGAGTTCTGCGTCCCAGCACTTATGTATATTTAGACCTTAACATTAGTATGTATGAAGGAGCGACAGAACTCCTTGTCCTGATGAATTGTAGCCTGTGCCATCAGTGTATGCATATGGATGTGAATGAGTAAATGAGAGGCATACACTGTAAAGCACTTTCAATAGTCAGCGGCAAATGGACTAGTATGGTCCATTTGCCATAGTACAACATGAGCAGCCATTGGAAACCGTAGATAGCAAGGACACAAAGACAGCCACAGGAAACCCTAGAGAGCCAACAGGAGGTCAAAAAACAGTCACATGCATCTGTAAGATGTCATAGGAAGCAGTAATAATGACAAGATGACCATAGGAGGACATAGATAGCTATTAGAAGCCATAGAAAACCATGAAACAGCCATGCAACACTGAACATGCACAGGCCACCATATAAAAACAATAAGAAGCCATAAGCGACCACTGGAGGCCAGGAAATAACATCTGTGCCACGCAACATTTAAGATGACCTTTGCTGTTTGTTACATAAAGTTTATGTATGTATGTAAAGTTTAAGTATCTGAGGTAATATCTATCATTTGTCTGCCGTCTATATGTGGTGTCATACAAGGCCGTGGTGCCCAGTCTGTGTGTGGTGCTACCATCAGAGGTGTTGCCCTGCCCTTTGGGAAAGGTGTGTGAAGCGTCCTGGAAAGAACAAGCACTGTGTCAAAACTGCGATTCACTGTCGCTCCCTGCATCATCAGGTTAAGCTGTGCCAAAAACCACTGTCAAAACAGGATCACTGTGTGTGTGTGTGTGTGTGTGGCCACATAACAGGGTTATTTTTCTTCAGACAGCTTTGGGCAGTCACGAGACCTATTCCTCCCTGAAGCCATCTTCAGGAAATCGATTCACCTTTTGCCTCGCAAACACACATGATCACACAGGCGATCACACACACACTGTTGCATGCACACAAAACAAGAATAATAATAAAAAAAAAAAAACAGCAACAACTCACATCTGGTGCCTTGGCGGAGGCACTTGTGTGAGGAGTTGGAGTGATATCAATTGCACTCAGATAAAAATGGATTTGGCCCCGGCTGTTGGCTCGGTAATACATTCTGATGCTGCTGCAGACGAAGATTTATCAGGAGTCAAATCAGACGCCTCACTTTCACATCCAAACAGATATCACATATGGGAAGGTGGAAAACGTATCTCATGCATAGAATTACGCCGCGCTCGCCACCGCCGACGTTTCATTTCTGTCCCTTCAAAGCGCCTTGTTACTTCCGGAGAGTTGGATCATATTAGGGAATAAAGGTGAACTGGTGGCGTCTGGTTCAAACACTCGACATGTTATCTCAAAACGTTTGATTCGTGGCCTTCTGATTTGAAATGACAACGTTGAAAAAAGAGATTAAATGTGAGCGGAATCATTGAAGTTGCCGCAGAAAAAGTCAGAGAATTACGCCGAGAGATAGTGATAGTGTGGCAGTTTGTGTATCTGCTTTACTGGAGCGATTTATTCAACGTGTGACAGTGGAAAAACATTCAGCTCCTGTATCACGGCGTCATCAACATGGCGGAGAAAACAAAACAAAAAAAAAACAAAAAAAAGGTAGAATAATCTCCATGCATCATCTGAAAAAGCAGCCCGGTACTGGAGAAGCGACAGGTTCAGGAGTGCAAGGCAAGTGATGATGATGATGCAGTGCGAGATGGCCAGCATTTTCCTCTGTTCTCTCAAACAGTATTGGTTTATTTTTCAGGACTGGCTCATCACAACCTCCTGCTGACAAGAGAGGCAGCAGAGCTCTGAGAGATGTGCACCTCTGGTTGTTGTGAGGGGTTTGTGCGCCCTTGTGCTTTTATCCCTGTGACAACCAGTTGGAGTGTTAAGGCCAAATGACATCACCTCTGCAGCAGTCATGTGATGCCCCCCTGGCAATGTGGGAAAATCAAAAATATCACGGGTAAGTGTTGCATTGTGATGTGCAGATTTTTTTTTCTTTCTTCTTGTTAATTAGTATTTTTCACTCGTCTGTTTCCTGTCCTATATTTGTTTGCTAGTGTGAGTGTAGTGTGTTATTCTGATCTCTTAGCTGTGTTGCTCAGCCGCTCCTCAAGCACCTCTATGGCCCTTTTTTGGTCTCACCTGCACATTCTCATGTGCTTATTTAATAAACTTATAACTCTCCTTTTTTATCGTTTCAGTGAATGAAAGAATGAATGACAAATAAATCTGTTCTCTTCCTCCTCCGTCCAGAAGTCTGTTGTCGGCACAGCAAAATTTAAACAAATCAACTGACACCTGAGCATCCGTGGTTGCCATGGAAACTGCGGGCTGCTCGCAAACACACCAGCGTACTGTGTATAAATACCCAGAGCTATCAGATGTCGTAGGACATTTTTAGACACTTGATTTGTAACATACGAAAAGATCTCGCCATTGTCTCTGTAATGACAGGGTCACACAGGTCTGAGGATTTCTCTTCCTCAGGAATACGTCTCTCTCTCTCTCTCTCTCTCTCTCTCTCTCTCTCTCCCTCCCTCTCATCCCACACAAAACCTGGCAAGAAGACGAAGTGCAGAGGGTACAATTATCACACAAATACAAAGCAATAGTACATCTGGCAACACTTGCAACTGTGGAGCGAGTTTTCTTTTTCACTTGATAGTTACAGGCAAGTAATATAGAGAAAATTTCAGTGAAAAGGGAAGGCAAAGAAAGCCAGATTATACAGAACTTGCTGGTCCTACATTTAATTGAGTAACAGTACAGTTTCTTTTTCCTGAAAAAAAAAAATAAATAAATAAATAAAAAATAAAAAGCATTTATTCAAGGCCAGGAAAATAGGACATTGGCATGAACTGTGGCAGTGTGACAGAAAATAGAAAATAACAATGGCGGCTGTCTTGACGTATGTCGTTTGTCGGCAGTGTAGTTTAGCCTTTCCACCTTCTGAATGAGGATGTATTAGCCAGTCCTCACTTCCTCCAAGGACTAGCTCAGACTTAGAGATTGGACATTGCTTCTGTTTGGTTGATACTGGCTGTTGAAAGGATAGAAAGTGATGGAATGATGGGTTGGGAGGGGGTGGGTCCTTTTTTACTTAGTGAAGTTTTATTAAACCAGGAATTTCCCATTAAAAATAAGAATCTCTTCTCAAGGATGACCAGGCCGGGAAAATGAAACTTATTGGGGCATAATACATTTTCCAGTACATGGCAAGAAAAGCAACAAATCAAATGCAGTGCCGATGATACTTTTTTTTCTGAATTCTGTACACACATTTGGGATGGCGATCAAAAGGACATCTCGTGAATCCAAAGAGTCTTCACCAGTACTTCTGTTTTTCAGTCACAGATGCAGGATGTGAGCGTGCCACGTTTAGAGGAGAGGCAAAAAATAGATCCCAAAAATATGCTGAAGGAGCACAAGGTCACAGCATTACCCGGCTGTACATCTGGCTCAGTGTAGCTCCTACTGGCCTGAAGTGACTCTTACGTTTGATTGGCCGGCACTCTACACGGACCCGATCAGCCTGAAGTGGACACTGCGGTCGGCCAAGCCGGGCCTCGGGCTCGTCCAGCTATCTCCTGTCTGATTGGCCCTCAGTGAACCCAGAACGCCTGCCGATTAGCCTGAAGTGAACGGTGGAGTCGAGTTGGCCGGGAATCAGGCCGCTCCCTCGTCCAGATATCCAGCTGATGTTCTGTTATCTGAACAGTGTGTCTGGCATCCATTTTACGCTCCAGTGGGCCCCGTTGTCGGGCAGTGGTTCAGACGCCGCTTTGCCCCGCTGTGAAACACTTACAACTTTGATCCTTAATTGACACAAAGTCCTTTACAGCGGGCTACAGAGGAGAACACAGGGAGGAGGGAGCCGGGCATTTCTGAACGCTTTGGGATTGAGAGTCAGACCACAACAAGTTAGGGAGAGAGACCGTGGTTGTATGCTGAGGTCTAGTTTTTTTTTTTGTTTTTCTTGCCAAAACCACTCCAGCCGTCCTTTGTGCTGCACCCATGAGATTTTGTACCATTCCTGCCCACCCAACTGCATGCAGGCTCTCAAATATGCATTTGTTTAATACACCCAAACACAAGGTCACTGTCTTTGACTTATCTGGACTTATCTGGATATTAATGTAATAATATTCTGTGCAATGCTTAGCATCATTAGACTATCAGGAGACTTTTAAACTCGTATCAGTTTGATGCTGTTTTAAGTCATGAACTGCAAAATGTTCATATGATTAAATGCCACAATAGTGATTCAAGCTATAGTTACGTTAAAAACATAAGCAGCAATTACCAGTTTACCAGGCCATGTCCTTGCATAGCTTACGTAATACTATTTTTTTCTGACATATACCATAAAACTTTAGCTCCTAAAGAGTTATTTCAACCATGAAGAGAGATTAAAGTGTCTTCAGCAAATAAAAAAGAGTTTAAGTGGTTTAACTTTACATTGGATCCCTGGTTTTTTTGGTGTTTTTATGTTCACTGTCCTACCAGGCAGAAAGTGGATGTCCAGACTGGAAGATACAGACGAAAAATGTTCAAGAAAGAGGCAGTGACATGCATTTGGTCTTGTACAAGGTTTTGTGAAGCAAAGCTTTGGGAATTACAATTCTGGCATTTATCCAACACTAAGGCAGAGGGAAATGTCTGTTTCAACCCAGTGAAGAACATAACTGAGGAACATAACACAGTAAAAAAAAAAAAAAAAAAAAAACACCAACAAAAACATCCAATTAGTAATTAAGCTACAGCAAAGAAACACGGGATGCAAGTCAAGTTTTAGGTTTTTTCATGCTTCACTTCTTCTGCCACTCAGCGAAGTCATATTCTAAGCTGTGCTCACACATAGACAACTGCATACACATATATGCACACTCACACACACACACACACACACACACTGTGGTCCACATGCACGACAGTGAATGTTTAAGCCTTCTGTGTTTTTCTGACTGATGAACAGATAAATGACCTGTGTTTGCGAACAGGGGCTAGCCTCGCTGTAAACTCCTCATACATCACTTCATACATCAACCAGCTCACACACACACACACACACTCCTGAGGCAGATACAAAGATAGAGGTAGATACGGGGATACAAGAGTAAAAAAACACTGAAAAAAAGTAATTATGTTCAGTTCCACATTATTAAAAGTGTTACAAGTATCTTGCTTTGCAGTGAATTAGTCGCAATTGCTTGCTTTGTGTAGGAATCTGCTGTAAACCAGTTTGGACTGAGTCAGGCCAGTTTAAATGTAAACATGTGACATTACTGGAACACAGTGTAACATTTTAACATCTGTGACATTACTTTTAATCCTTTCTTGTATGATGATCAGAAAATTATTAAAGGAAATGAAATGCTGTAAAGAGTAGAAACACGTGTTCTTTGTGCAAATAACATGATGACTGTGTAAAACTGACAACCTAGAAACTAACGTGAACCTGCTACCCTGTTCTCCTCCTGTAATAGAAGAACGGCTATGAAATGAAATGGAAACAAAAAAAAATGCATCACTTCACGTGCAGCAGGGGAGCGCTACCACACACCTGTGTAGGCCGAATCATTGTCCTGATACATAAATCGGCAACAGAGAAGCGCTAAATGTTTATATATGAATGCCACAGTCAGGGAGAAAGTGTGAAGGAGAAAGTTAAGGAGACAAACAGAGGTTAGCTGAGGTAAGGTGTGGTGAGGACAAATTTTTTTGGACTTGAAAAGACAACCGGGGTTGAGGAAGAGTGAAAGAAAGGAGGAGAGAAGGTAAAACCCAGGGGTCCAGATCTCATGCCAAGCCTAATTACCTTTACCTCGGAGAGAGCGGCAGGAGAAACCCTTCCTCCACAGTGAACGGGGGGAAAGAAAATGACTCTCTAGAGAAGAGTGAGGGAACAAAACCCCAATCTGTCCAAAATGTACCTGTGTGCGTGTGTTTGTGTGTGTATGCATGTGTGTATGTGTGGGTGATACTTGTGTGCTCCTTTGTTCCACACACACAAACACACACAGCGGTGGAAGCCAAGCTGATGGGGCTGCTGTGTTGCATCTGATTGGAGCGGCTTGGTGAAATTAGCTGCTGAAGGGACTCAGCAGGACAAACAAGCTTTGGCAGACAAACAGGCAAATAGACAGACAGACTGAGCCTCTGTTGCCTGGAAACTCAATTAACACTAACACACTGTTTGGAGAGAAAGACACACCTTAAAAAGCCGGGCTGCACTGATATATCGAACCAATATTGGCCTTTTAAAGGGACAGCTCACCTAAAAACACGCCGACTCACCCCTAGTGCGATCTATCCGTCAAGATAGTTTCCATGTAATTTGGTGAGGTTTCCATTCTACCATGATCTATGACTATGACTATGACTATGACTATGACTATTCCCCAGCAAGTTGATGAGCTTCATTGGGAACTATTTCATGCCAAAGAACATCTTCAACTTGTTACATATTTTGGGTGAATTGTCCCATAAATAAGCCAAAAATCACATCTGATCCAGTCAGTGTCTTCCATCTCTGATTTGACGGCTTTAATGCAGCATGACTGATGAGCTATTTATTTATGAACTGATCAATACTACTCCGGGTGCGTGTGGGAAGCCTTGAATCTGAGACTTTTGGTTCCGCACAAATATGCAGAAATATATTATTATTATTGCCATGTTGATTTGAATGGAAGGTTTTCATGTGAGAAAAAAATCTAGTGCTGACATTGAGAAATATTTGGATTTTTTCTCTTGAAAAAGATAAAAATTTAAGTCTTAACTGTCTATGTGCAGCTTACCACCTTAAATATAACTTCAACTTTTTCTCTCCTCCCCCACCATTTGCTCTCCTCACTCTTTTCACTTTCACACTCTTTTCCTCGACACTCTAAACCTCTCGCTCCTTCTCTTCTTGCCTTCTTCCCTCATTTTACACTCTTATGCCTTCTTCTCTGGAGTTCCTCTTCTCCGCTTCATTACGTCTCCTTGTACTTCATGGCGTGCAGTTCTCCACTCTCCCCTCGTCCTCCTCTTCGCTCCATCCTTTTTTTTTTTACCATCTTTTTTTTTTTTTTAGCTTACCCTCTTTCCATCCTTCTCCCTCCACCCATCCATTCCTCCCTCTGTCAAGCCCACATGCCAGAGCCCACAGAGACAGAGTGCTAACAAGCCCACATGAGATGGAGAGGAGGGCAGCCAGCCGCTCAAAGATGGCAAATTAAACCATGGCACATATCCACCCCCCCCTTCCCTCTTTCACTTTCCTTTCCTTTCCTTTCCTTTCCTTTCCTTTCCTTTCCTTTCTTCTCCTCTTGTTTCCTTTCCTTTCCTTTCCTTTCCTTTCCTTTCCTTTCCCTTCCCTTCCTGTCCTTGTGAATATGTTAACTGGCAAAACTGGCAGTGTGTATATATGTATATGTATATACATATACATATACATATTTATATACAGATAGATAGATAGATATACACTTAAAATAAAACACTGCTTAAAATTTTCACTGTCTTCATATAATCTACATCAGTCTGACACTATCTACTATCATATACAGCATGAATTTATATCATACAGATTCATGTAACCTTAAAAAAGTGGGTAAAATGACTTCAGATGGGCTCACCTTGTACTACAATCTTGTTGAATACTAATCTGCGGGGGTCTTGTGTTATTAAGCAGGTATTACAGCAAGAGCGTGTATCATTTAAGAATAATTTCACTTCCTGCGACGTGATTATTGTAAAGTGTTACATCTGATGGTGTGACGCTGCATGCTAATCAGTCACTTGACTATTCTGCACAGCAAGTCACTGTGTGAAGGGAAGCGACTGCCAAAAAGAAGTGTTTTTGTGTCAATGACTGTACAATGAAGAGAGGCCAGAGGCTGCGTTTTAAGTAATGCGATCTGCATCGAGCTGGGAAGTACCTGGCGTTCCTCAGGGTCAGATGTAATCACAGAATGATTTTGGCTTCTGTACAGACCTAATATTACCTACCGCTAGTCAAATAAATAGGCCAGGGCTCTCCGGTGCATTACGCCTCCGCTGAAATACAAAATATGTATATGGCTGCTGCTCTGTACTGCAGTGGAAAGTGACAGAGAGCAGGCAAAAACAACAGTCAGCATTTACTGTAATAATACACACATACATTGAAAAAGAGACATTTTATTGCTCCTAATACTTCTTCTACTGCTCGTACTGCTACTGGTACTATAACTACTCCAAACATTACTACCACTATCACTGCTGTATAAGCCTTATACCACTACTATTACCAACTACGTCTACTGCTGCTGCTGACTATTACTATTTGCTGTTGCTGCTTCTACAGCCGATATTACTATTATTACTGCTATTACTGCTACTGTAACTACTAGTACTAATACTACTAGTACTACTACTACTACTGCTGCTGTTAAAACATTTACTATAACTATTACTACTGCTGCAATTACTACTAGCACTACAGCTACTACTACTGCTGCTGCTGTTAAAACTTTTACTATTACTACTACTATTACTACTACTACTATGAGTAGTGCAGTTACTACTATCAGTGCTATTACTACTAGCACTACAGCTACTACTACTATTATACCACTATTGCTGCTATTGCTACTATTGCAGCTGTACTACTGGTACGACTATTAATACTGCTGCTTACTGTACTACTGTCACTATTATATATTGTATATATTATTATTATTTGTTCTTTCGCTGCCTTTGGTGTTTTTTTTCAAATGATTTCTTGTCTTCACTGCACAGTATTTGCACTTGTTTTAAACTGCCTGCTTTTATTTTCTCTCTCTCTTGTTTTTTTTTTCCACTTTATTATAAAGCCCTTTAAGCTACACCCCCTGTATGAACGATTCTATATAAATAAAGTATTATTATTACAAATAAAGTGTTTTTATATTGCATTATATTATAAATTATTATTATTATTACTACACTTACTGCTACTGCCACTAAAACTGTTACAGGTACTTCAACTACTGACATTTCTTCTACAACTACTAATGATACTACATCTACTATTGCTACTACAACTACTGTTATTACTGCTGATACTTCTAGTAGTGCTGGTAATACTACTTTTGCTGCTACTACCACTGCCACTATATGACTAAATTTCTAGTACTACTGCTAATGCACTACTGCTGTTACTACCACAGCTACTGCTACTGCTAAACCAGTAGTATTGCTACTGCTACAACTATTCTTACAAATGCAATGGCTTCCACTGTAACAATTTATTTACAGGTTTGTTTCATGTTTGTTTCACTGCTACTGCAGCAGCTGCAGTTCTGCTGTGTTTCATCCCCAGATTAAAATGCGACGCTTTCTTTTACACTATCACCTCCCCTGTAAAACCCTGACATCCTGTGTCCTTGATAATGCTGGATAGAGGAAGGCTGGCGTATGTAAAGCACAGTAAGTCCATCTTAATCTCCCTCTAACAGCCATGGAGAGAGAGCTCATTTCCAGACTGATCCACATCCCCAGTGGATACCTCCTCCTCTACCATCTGATGGTTAGGGATCATAAAACACAGCTCTGCCATTCAGGTAGGAGTAAACACTGAGGAGAACTGCACTGTACACACACACACACACACACACACACACACACAAAGAGGATATGGAGGAGAGTTTTTACTCAAGACGAATCCTGCTGCCATAATATTTTCACTTCACCTTCCCACCCTCATTCTTTCATTTCATCTCCCTTTCTGTTCCTTCCATTTCTTCCCTCCTCCTCCCAGAGGGCTATTGCCAATAGACTACACACACACACACACACATACACACACACACTAACACACACACACACACACACACACACGCTTTACTACATGATCCTGCCTCTCTATCAGTCTGTCAGTCTCTCCCCCTCGCTCTTTCTCTTTCCCCTATGTCTTTCATACTGACAAAATCCAATTTATGACAGACCTCTAGGACCTAGTGTGTTTGTGTATATGTGTGTCTATATGCATGAGTGTGTGTGTGTGCACGTTAATACCCATACTGGCGTGCATGAATGCATGAGTGCAGAAGAATGCATGCACATAATATATGTGTGTACACATGACTGTGTGTGTGTTTGTGTGTGTGTTTGTGTGTCTGTGTGTATGTGTGTGTGCATGTGTGTGTGTGTGTGTGTTTGTGTCCAGAGAGATGAGGTTAGCCCTCCTATCTGAAGGTTCCTGGTGGAAGGCAATAAAAGCTGCCGCAGCGACGAGGCCCCGGCAATGAGATTTGCAGGATAGTTGTAAATGTTCAATCACTTTTTCTCCTCCCTCTCTACCTATATCTATCCTTGGCAAAATGAAAGGAGAAGGGATCGAGCGGCATAGAGAGAGAGAGAGAGAGAGAGAGAGAGAGAAGTCAGAGAAAATACATACATTGTGAAATACATTGTGTGAGATCGACTCAATTAAAGAGACAGATACAAAACAGAAAAGAAAGAAAGTGAGTTAGTGAGAGTAAGACAGATGAAATGGGGGCGGGGGGGCAAGCGAACGAGAGAGAGAGAGAGAGAGAGAGAGAGAGAGAGAGAGGGAGAGAGAGAGAGAGAGAACAAGTAATTGCACATACTGCAAGGGCATGCTTGTGTTTAACACTACTTCTAACCCTGGACAGGCGGCCCTGGGGCGGTGTGTGTCTGTGTGTGTGTGTGCATGTGTGTGTGTGTGTGTGAGAGAGAGAGATAGTGTGTGTGTGTGTGTGTGTGTGTAAGGAGGTGCGGGGGTGGAGGCAGGTTGGTGTTTGAACAAGCGGCTCGCTGCTGTATGTGGTTATGTCATTATTAGTGTGAATATAGTTATTATGATTCAAAAGGACTGGAGGCGGAGCTAAAACTCACTGTGTAATAACAGTGACTTTTCTGATACCACTACAGCTTCTACTACTATGACAACTATCATCTACCTGGTTTCCACGACTACTACTACAACAACTGGGACAAATACTGCAGTTACAACTACTACTACCACAGCTACTACTATTATACTAATACTACAGTGGCCACAACTGGGCTACTACTACTGCTGCTGCTATTGCTTCTACTATGCTTACTACAATTACTACAAATACTACTACTGCTGCAAATTACTACCACTATTACTGAACAAATAATACCACTACTAGTAATGCTACTGCTACTATGTCCACTGCCATTACTGCAACTACTAAGACTGCAGTTACTACTATTGCTATTACTGCTACTACAGTTGCTGCTACCACTTCTCGTACTAATGCCTCTGCTACTTCTATTAATAATACTAATTCTTAACTCGTAATTAAGCAAAACTAATGAGCCCTTCATGCTGAAACAAGCAGACTTTCCATGAGGGTGCTGCATCTAATTTGCAGTATTTTCTTTTTTAATTATGTTCTTATTTATTTGCAGCAGTGTGCGCTGCACAGCTGGCTTCCCTGTGCATTGTGGGTGGCTAGCATGGAGGTAAGGCAGCGGATTGAGGATTGAGCTATCTGTCTGGCTGGGAGACGGAGACAGCCTCCCCTGCATCATTCCTTGTAAGCGGCAGACTCAATCACAATAAAAGCCTGCTGCGCTGGCACTACGTACTCACACCGCCTCCACGGGGGAGATCCATCTGACGAGGGAGAGGAGGGGAGGAAAAGATGGAGAGGAGGAGAAGAACGCATACTGGGGTTTTCTTTTCAAATGATTTCTTTCTATCTTCTCCCGTCTTTTTTTTTCATCTCTGGATAGTGAGTCAGGCATGGAGAGTGGAGTTTCACACAGAATGACCAGTGCATAAATAACACCTCCTTCATAGAGGCCTTAGAGGGTCGCTGCATAGATCTGTGTCACACACTCTCTCACACACACATGCATATAGGAGAAAATGGATGGTGTGGTATCATAACAAGGTCTGCGCCGTCATAAAAAGCTTTCAGACAAATGGCAATCTGTCCTTTATCATAAATTAGGCGACTCGCACAGAAAGAGAGACGTGCATGTGTTTGTGAGTGTGCATGTGACTGTGTGTGTGTACAATGTGTGTGTGAGGAAAATGAAAGAAAGCAAGAGAATGTGACTCCTCACCACTTATCACTCCCTGATCCAACGCTTTTACATTATAGCTCCCCTTGGACCGCTATGGAGTGTAATTGCACAGCAACAAAATCTAACAAAATCTTTTTTTTTTTTATGTCTCTCCTATTTTCTACCATCCCATGCAGGCATATCTAACAACATAAATTTCCTCTTATGAAAGTTTTATTCATATTCATAATTCTGTTTTACTTTTCTTTCATTTTTCTGTTGATTATCTTCCTTTAAAGGCAATGCAATTCTCGCCCCATCTGTCTCGATCTTGACTGATGGTCTGGTGGAATACCATAAATACCTATTTCTCTCTTCTCCCATTGTATTTTCATTAATCCTCTACCTAATCAGCTCATTGAGATCAAGATCTTCTCATCAACACTGCCTTGATAACAAATAGCGCATTAAAATGTCAAGAGAAATACACAGTCTCACATTCCAGCTATCAAATGGGCTATAAAAGATGTGTGTGTGTGTGTGTGTGTGTGTATTTGCCAAACGGTGTTGTGCATGATATCAGTTCTTTTGAGAAGTTGATGCCACTATATTTGTTTATCAGTACCACAACATGTGTGTGCAGTCCTGTCTTAGCTATGAAAAATGCTGTAACACTTTATTGTGATGTATTATGAACAGATTATAATCCCACTGGAAACCTAGGTAAACATTTCTCATTATGTAATCATCATAAATTTCACCTCCAGTTTAATGTATTGCCATTCACTATCCAATATCCCCATGAAATACTCACTTTTTGCATATTATATTGATATGTTTCTGTTAAAAATGTGACTTTTTTTCTTCCAAAGTATGAGGGAATAAAGAATGCATTACTGCATAAATAAAAAAAAAATATATATATAGCCTCATGGATTAAACAGATAATAAATTCCTTTAACCCATATTTTATATTGCTGTGAGAACAACACCTGTATTTATTTTACACTGTTTTCACTGGAAAATCACCTGAAAATCACATTAATTTTGAGCTACAGTTTCATATACGGCAATTTCCTTCTGTGTCCTACAATTTGAAGACTGCGCGGTGGCATCGTGGTTTAAATCATATGTCACATTATTGTCTAATTATATAGGTGACACCACAATAGATAATAATTACTGATATTACAACCATAGCACCTTCCTCTGAGGAGCATCCACTGTGTTTTCACTGATGAATGCTGCTGGAACGTGGAGTGATGAGGAATGCACCAGACTGTTTCTGAGGCCACTTGTTGAATGTCAAAATATTACTACACCGAGGACAAAGAGAGATGAGAGAGAAAGAGAGAGAGAGAGAGAGAGATAGTGAGAGATGAGAGATGAGAGAGAGAGATGACTGGGATTTAACCGTACCTCACAATGCATGTTCCAGCTCACACATTTCACCTTTTGCACTGCAAGACGTTTCTCTCCGTCTCACATTAATTGCACGGATTTAAGGTGCTAAAAAAATACCACGAAATATGCCATGACAAGTCGGCTTGCCGTTGCAGCTCAGGTAATGTGCTGACAAGGAAGGGTTTCATATGGGAAATGTGCTTCTGTCTTTGTTTCTTTGTCTGTCTCCCACAGTGTTTTCTTTCCTTCCCCTCCGAGCTTTGTGCTGAACAGGCTGCTACAGTGTTCACATTTCCATATTTTTTTATGTTTTCAAAGTGTACACAGTGTGCTCCGCATACCAAATTTACAGGTAAATATGGAATAAATGCAATGCACAACAGCAATGGATGTTGTGTGGGAGTATGCATGTGTGGGTGTGTGGGTGTGTGTGTATTTGTGCATGTGTGTGATTAGTGGTGAAAAGAACAATATCCAACTCCTTGCACCTACAGGCTCAGTGTGTACTAGGGGACAAAACGGCAAGCCAGCAGACCAATGGATCAGTTCTGAACCATACCCAACCACACACACACACACAGACACACATACACACTCTTGCACATACACACTCACAACAAAAGCACACATGCCCTCTGGGCAATGCAACAACAGCCGTTGCCCTGTGGCATGGGACACCCCGACTGAACCAGAGTACGAGAAAACAGACTAGCAGAGCCCAGCGGATCAATGTACTCCCAAACACGAACACACACACACACACACACACACACACACACTCTGGCAGCTTTGACTAATCTATTGTCAACAACTCAGTGGGCCAGGCCAGACCAGACCAGCCGCTCCATGTTGCTCTGTTTCACATCCCCATAGCAACTCATCAGCAGGGAACTGACTGTTTTTCAGCATCTTAAGAGTGTATTTCAATACGGAAGTGTGCATATGTGCATGTGAGTGTGTCCTTTTAATTATCCGAAATGAACTGGTATGATATGCTACAACATCCTAATTGTTTGTGTAACATTGCTGCATAGAAAAGATGATGGAGGAAAAGAGACGTACAAACTGGAAATGAGCGCAGGCATGCGTGCCACCATGCGACCACATAGCCTCATACCTACATGCAACAAGACACACACACACACACACACACACACACACACCCAGAGTATGAGCCGTGAGGGTGCCAAATAAATCCTATCGCACTGTGATAATCTAATTTCTGATATTACTTCACTGTGGATATCTGATGGATGCCTATATTCAAGCTGTATTTGCACTGCAGCTGGAAACGTCCTGATTGTTTCTCTCACTTGTGGCACAGATCTGAGGTTTTCTAATCAGTCTAAACATTCAAAAGCATGGAGTCACGCTGTGCCACCCCTGACCTGGATCACATTGTTATGCAGGAGAGAATCACAGTCGTGAGACAGTATGAAACTTATATCTGAACACAAAAAGTGTTGGAGTTTGTAGTTGAAAAGAGTGTGGTGACCATGAGATTGGTGGAAAAAAAAAACAAAAAAACATACGAGCTATGATTTATAATCAAGCGTGGAGGGCCGCGGCTTTGTTCCATTTAACAAAACCCTTCCAGAGGTAGAGTAAGAGTTCCTCGCTCCACCAGTTGAGCTGCAATTGTACAATTTCGTGAAAAAGCTTTGCTGTGCCTGTCACACAGGGCGATGTGGAATCTGTAAGATGCTGCATCGGCAATTAGCCCGATCGGAGTCAGTGTAATGAGGCTGTGTTAAGACTTGAGCTCTCCATGATGACGCTGGCAACTTAAATCGAGATGAGAAACATAATTAAGCTGGCCTGCATAAATATAAATATTTGTTTAAAGAGTAGCACTTCCAAATGTGTGTGTGTATGTGTAAGCGAGCAAGGGCATCTTCTGATAGAGCCATCTCTCTCTCTCTCTCTCCCTCTTTCGCTTACTGTCCATGTTCAGTAGTAGAGGTTCAGTTTAGTTAAAACGATGCACTTTCATGGCTGCTCACAAGCGCAAGTCAGAGTCATTTCAGCAACAAACTAGGTGTGTGCAGTGTATAGCGCCGAAACAACCCGAGTCTGGCTTGCTAGTGGCGTTATTGGAAAGGTCATGGGACCACAGCAATCAATACAGCTCATTGGTCCTGATAGTGTCACCCTCCAGGGGTCACGAATGTGCACAGCATTTTTGAAAAGATCTGAATAAATGCTATTTGAGTTATTGTGTTCATAGGTGAATCCTTAATCTACCAAACACATTTGTTTCACGTACATAATTAGATGGTGTAGGGCATTATGGAATGTGTGCATAGCCTGCACCTTTTCTCATACTTCCATTAATATTTGCCCTTCAGATATGGGGTTGTGTTGAACAATGTCTTACTATGCAGTATTTCATACTGACCAATAACTCTTCTCTCTCTCTCTCTCTCCCTCTTTCACACCTGCAGACTTTTTTTCATGTAAATTTGTACCTTTTGTTTCAATCTTGCTGATGAAGTGCATTTCAGCTAGTAACCCTGCCAACAGAGTTTGATCCAGAGAGTGTCGCCCCTGCAAAGTTGAAATGAAAGCTATTACCTTGATTCAACGTGCATTTAGTGGCTGGCGAAAGCGGTGACTGAAACTTTGCAACGAGTGCTACTGCAATTTCACCAAAGAGACAGATCAAAGAGAGGAGAGAAAAAAAATCAGAATATGCCTTTATTCATGCCAAGTGTAGCCACATCATAACCTCTGATGTAACATGTCCATATGTCAGCATGAAGGCCAAGTATGTACAATGAAATATGGAGAAAGGGGAGGGGGTTGATGTTGGTCACTCCTGTTACAGCCCCATGTGGATGAGGCTCAGATGGCCTGCGCAAAGTATAAATAGGAACAGAGAGACACTAGCGCTGCCAAGGTTAGGGGTTTCACTCCCTTTGTAGCTGGAAATCTGATGTTTGAAATCCAAGAAGAAAAAGAAGAAGAGGAGGAAGAAAATATAAACAGTCAAGGTGCATTCACACTGTAAAATGTTCAAATGTTGTCAAGAAAGTGGTGTGAGGTGGCTCTGATATAACTGGCCTCAGTCAGATCTATGTTCCCACTGCACAAATGATAGCGCTGTCAAATATGGCATCAGTGGATGAGAAGAAAATTCATTGCTGGGTGGAGTAGTTAAAAAAAAAAAAAAAAAAACACAGACTAATGTGTTACAAATGGCTGACTATCTACTTGACACAGTAATGAAAACCAATGGAAAGCTCAAAGTCAGTAATTGATTTAATTTGTTAAAATGAATAATGGATGGAATTACTTGAAGTTATGCTATGCTGCTATGCAGTTAAAGAAACAATGACAGTTTCCATCTGTAATTATATTTCTTGCAGTTTGCAGACTGCAGTTCAGTGTCATTACCATTATCACATGCCTTTAATCTCAAAATTTAAATGGCTTTTATCCACTTAAAAATGTCCAACCAGTATTTTGCTCCTTATTTTCCCAGTTAAAATTGCCATTCTTTTGCTGGCAGATAACTAGTAATTTACCCCTACTGTGCACTGGATGATTACACGATTATGATTATATATTATATCCTCTACTGGTGCATTTATCTGATATATATATATATATATATATATATATATATATATATATATAAAAAAAACACTCTGACTTGTCCACTAAAGGAGCAAGCCTTTATTCATATGGGGTCAACTTGCATTAAACCCTCAAGGCCGAGTGAAGTGCTGTAGCCTGTAGGCTTGTGCGCTGAATGTATCTTTATTCCAGAGCACTCAGGCATCTCCTTTACAGTGAGATCTCTACATTCATCTCCCCAAGGCCAGCACTGTACAAGTTGGGCGAGTCTGGAGAATAGGGGAGCTGGAAGGTGAAGCGAGTCAAAGTGGCACTGAGTCTGGAGTCAGGTTGATAATTCTGTTAGCACGAGCTGCTATAGGCAAAGTGCTGCAGCACTGGACCCGCTCTGCATTCACCCGGCTTTCACGGCAATCTCCCGAGACACAGATAGAGAGAGAGAGTGGGACAGAGATAAAGAGAAAAAGAGGGAGCGAGGGAATGAAAACATGGAGGGAGATAGAATAAAATATAGAGAGAGGGAGAGAGGAAGAGGGAGAGATAAAAGGACTTCTGTATTCACTCTGTTCCCATTCTATTCTCCCTATGGGCCAGGATCAGCTTTACTTATTGAAGAACTAAGAGCCATTGGTGGATTGGCTGATAGCTAAGACAATATATGGGAGGGCAAAGGGAAGAGTGGGGAAGATTGAGAGGAAAAAGAGGTGAGAAAAGAGAGGAGAGAGAGGGGAAACGACACAGTCATAGATAACTGGAGGGAAACAAAGCGAGAAGCAGCATTCAAACCATTTTGCTGTCTTTATCAATGCATCCTTTTATTCATAAAGCCCCATATATTCTACGCACAAACACACAGAGGGCTGGGTACTCCTCACCTTAGACTTCATCAGGGTAAATGGAGTATTAAGCCACTGCAGGGGTGTGACCTTGGCCAGTGATGCAAGGTCAAACTGCATGCTCAGACCGAGGATGGAAATGAAAAAAGGCAAGAGGAGACTAAGGAATCTCTAAATCTCTATTAAAGCCAGTCAGTTTGGCTCCTATTAGCTTTTCCATTCAGTGATAACCAAGCGGTCTTTGAAGAAGCACACCACTCTGAAAGCTTTTTCACCCTCTAGGACTCAATATACATGGTGATAGCCAAAGTAGAAAACGGAATAAATTTTATTTCAAAGGATGGGGTTAGAATATTGATATGATGCCACAAAACTGTGGAAACACGGTAACTAAAGGGCCAGCTGTGATGTAAAACTGGTGCTGAGCAAACTGTAAGAAAACAAGTATTTCCTGTGCATGATGCAGCCCAACAACAACATGACCTATTTTACACGTGGTAATAAAAGGAGATATATATCTGGATATCTTTCCAGATAAGGAAAAACATGTTAGTGCAAAGCATAAAGGCACACAACAAGCAGCGCAATTGAAGTGCTGTCTATACAGTGTTCACATTAATGAGAAAGTAGCCAGCCAGTGGGTAGAGTGCTATTTTACTACAGGTAAAATTAGCACAGGTAGCAACATTATCTTAACCAAAAGCATCACCAAAGATCACCGAAGTCGGAAATGCCATCACCAAAGGCAGAAACAATGTAGTCAAGGGTAGAAACTGTCATCACCAAGGGCAGAAATTCAACTACTGAAAGAAAAACAGTCATTGAGGGTGGAAACTTCATCACTGAAGGTAGAAACATCATCACTCAGGCTAGAAACATCATCTCCAAAGGAAGAATTGTGACAAACAAGGGCAGACACTCAAGGGTAGAAACAAACTCATCTAAGGGAAAAAAAAAAACACTCCATCATCAAAAGTAGAAACTTCTTCATAAGGGTAGAAACAACAGCACCAAAACCAGATGCGTCATCACCAAGGGTTAAAACACTGCTTCATCACCAAGGAGATCATCACTAGGGGTAGAAACATCAGTGCCATAAGAAGAAATGTCATTATGGGCAGAAACGTCATCGTCTGGGGTAGAAACATGGCTCCTACTTGAGGCCTACAAATCTTTCTTTAAATTTTCTAACTGCAAAAAGAGACATTGTCAAGAAATACGTCTAGTGCGTGCAGAAACATCAACATTGTGCCTCCTAGTCAAGCGTTTTATTACATTTTGAAAGTGTGACTGTCTATTTACGGCCCGCCTGAAGCTAACTAGGAAAGCTCGTAAACCCTCATTGAATCTTTAAACAATTCTTTAGTTAATCTTAGCCTTGTTCTATGATGGCGGTCCATTTCTAAAAACTAAAATAGTGGTTTGTTGAGTCTGGGCGGCAATGCTACAGCAGCTAGAGCCAACAGATAAAATACAGATTTCTAATTGAAACTTCAATATCTCAGCTTCTACCAAAACAGCTACCTTGTGTATGCCTTTGTAAATCTCAATAGAATAGATAAATGGGATCCTAACTAATGCTGGAGAATGATGAATGAGTGCCAATGAAACGGCACTGGGGAAGCACAAGCGCCGCACTCAAGTTGTCCATGATGTTACTCACGCATTCGTTATGGCACACAGCTTTTGACCAAATGGGCTTTTTGCAGATCAGTCATCTACATTTCCTCAGATGGGAAGAGGGTGAAACAATAGTTTGAGGAATTGTCCAACACCTTATGTTATCCTGACTTCTATTCATGAGTGCCAATTTGTTGCTGATGTCTCAGAAGTCCAGTTCTTTTGTTTGCGGTGGATGTGTGTGATTACGAGGAGTTTGTTCCCGTTGATGACTTTGAGCGTGGTGAAAGAGCAGATGGAGTGTCGGTTTTTGATAGGGATGAATTGATTTAAAAAAAAAAAAAAAAAAAAAAGCTGCCTGGTGCATGAGCCCTGCACAGTAACAGCTGCCATGTTAGCTTTTCTTGCCACCTTGCCACCTACTCACCTGTTTTACCTGCTGGCTGGCACTCAGTATACCTCTGCATACCTCCACCAACGCTATGCAACTGTCAAGATATGCCAGTTCCACATGTCGGATTTTCACCACAAGTTAATAATTTCGTCCATGCCTCATTACCAACTTGTTTCACAACAGGTGATGCCCACATTTTTATGCTTGCACCTCAGAAAGGATATGATGCACTGTGCCTGTTCAAATTCTAGCCACCTGTAGGCATTGTCGTCAATTATCACAAGACCATATGACCAAACCGTACTCATTAGCACTGCGTCTTTCAGGGTTGTTCCGGTTCCAGTTGTTTGACATGTACACAAAGTTTGATAGCATTGCTTCAATATGTTTAGAAGTTATATGCCACATATGCGGTGGGCTGATTGCTGCTCCTTGATCAACTTTCTGTGCAAATCCATCCAGAACCTTTGGCGGTAACCTGCTAAATCACAAGCAGAGAAACAGATGGAATGAGACAAATACAGATTACCCGTCCAATTCTGCAGGCAGGAGGTAAAAATGAAATCCAATCAGACTGCGAGCAAAACACAGGCAAGAACACACAAGCCTATAGCCTGCTACCACCATAGATTACCTAAGGAAGCACTGGGAGAGTCTATGGTCCGGGTCATTTCTATCAATTGTGGCTATCAATACAGCATAAGCCTCGACAGATTAGGATCACTGAGCTTTGTGTTGCATTATAGATGACAAGTAATGAATCTCTGTGCCCTGTCAGAGCTTGTTTGTTGTTGCTGAGCTCTGTAGAGGCAAGTCTTGGAATCTAGTATGGCTTCGTTTATGCTGAAAATATAATTGCTCGCTTTTGAGTCAGGCTACAGTAAAAAAAACAAAAAAAACAAAACAAAACAAAACAGTTAATATACTATCAGCACAACATTGGCAAAAAGGAAAATAGTTTTGGACTAAAAAAGCATAGACCCCTCAAGCTCAGTTTTGATTTCATTTTCTTGGATTCATCCCCACGCTCTCATTTTAAAGGTTCATGTTGGACCACGCTGGGTGAAAAGAGTGTGTGTCCTGTCGTCCACTAGATATTCTATGAATCATCAATCACGTCCGAGGGCAATAAATCATTAGCTTTCAGGCAATGCAAGAAGATTTCCAAGCTGTTTTCGACACGATGGGTCAATATGCATCTTTGCTGCCCGTGGTCCAATTCAGTGCATTAATGGAGACAAAATGGCCTGGAGGCATGCAGGACAGCTGCTGATGTGCATCAAATTTGTCCTTCGAACCTCAATGTGGGAAATATGAGCAAGCAAGGGAAGAGCAAGAAGGGCAGGGCAGGCCTATTTTTATTACTTGCTGTCCTTTAAAATTAAAAAAGTTAAAATCAAAAAGACATTAGCGGGCAGAGGTGATTTTGGGAGAAGTGAAAGAAAAATGAAAGAAAAAAATGAGGTGCTTTTCACAACATTTAAAATTCCCATATCATTATTGAATATGTATGTTTTTTTTTAAATTCTTGCCTTGCCTTGCTATATCGATTTTTGCCATTACGTCTAATTGCTGAGGAAATGTGACATCTGCTGTCATTTTGCCATAGTAATAATGCAGTAAGAAACAATACTATAACAGCATATTCACTAATAATGTAATAACTGATGATTGTATTGATTGGAGAAAATTATCCAAACTATTGAAAATATAAAATCCCTTCAAGTACCAAAACAGAAATCTTATGGTGGTTAATCTAAAAACATTTTTTTTTTTGTTTTTTTTTTGTTATTAACTTGATTTAAAAAAAAAAAAAAAAAAAACTGTTCACTCCACTGATTTTTCTTAAATTTGTCTTCCAGCATCCTTCATTGCTACACTGAACGCTGTTGTTCCCATATCAAATTAGTCGAACAAAAAAGACAGAATCCGTAAAATATATATTTTTTTTGCGAATGGCAAAGCTCGACATTATCTGCCTCCCTCGAGAAGCACAGCCATTTTCAGACAAATTAGAGGCCTTATTTTAAAGTTAATTGGCTCAACCGGCTGCCCACCTTTGCAGTCACAGGGGTCACTTCGGATTATTCATATCCAGGTAATTATTTATTGTGAGGACGTGTTTTCCTCAGTTTGCCTAACAGGTCCTGAATTCAACATAAACTGCTGGAAGGTTAAAGTGGCCTCCAGTGGAGGGGCTGGGAGCAAATAAGGCGATATATTAACATAATGAGTTCAGAGGTGCTGTAGCGCTCTGTCACTGTTGAGGGAAAAAACACACGAGATCACTTCACTGATCACCATGTTAACCCATGTCTTCTCCCATATGAATCCATTTAAATGACTGAATATCTTATTTTCATTTGCCTAATGGCATATAACTTGTTATTTACAGGATTGCACAAGTTTTTTTTTTTTTTTTTCCCCCACAGAGTCACTGCGCTTAATAGACAATTCTATGATTTCAACATCAGTCTTTGTTTCCTTT
This sequence comes from Myripristis murdjan, assembly GCF_902150065.1. NCBI lineage: Eukaryota > Metazoa > Chordata > Actinopteri > Holocentriformes > Holocentridae > Myripristis > Myripristis murdjan. The sequence continues at coordinate 31,027,538 of NC_043983.1, read as the reverse complement.
TCTTTTCTGTTCTTATCTTTTCTCCTTCTCTTTCCTTTCTTTGCTCTAGAGACAAAAGACGACCGCTCTCTTGACAATCATATCATCTACTCACACACACTCTCTCTCTTTCTCTCTCTCACTGTCACACATACACACACACCTTGTCATGGCTCACCTACACTCTCTCTCTCAGACACACACACACACACACACCTCGTTGCGGAGGGAGACTCTAGTTTCTGTGCCGGTGAATAAAAACCCCATTATTCAGCTAATTAATAACTTAATTAAAGCTTGCTGGCACGTCAGCCTTGCTTGATTACATCATTATTAGGAGTAATTGGGGACTTCTTTAATGGCACCTTGAGAGAAAGAGCGAGAACGAGAGACAGAGATGTTCTCGTGGCTTCAGGTTGCTTGCTTTCGCTCAAATTCTCCAACAGTAAACAGTTTGCCATATGCCTGTATGACCGACAGCAGGAGAATTCAGCTCAGTTCAGCCCTCGGCTCCATTCGTTTAAGTGCTTTGTACATCATTTTGCTATCAGTGAATCATTACCACTTTCATTTTGAAACATTAGTATAATGACTGTAAACAAATGAAACCATTGCTGAGAAGACCGCCAGCCTCTATCGGCCTCTATGCTGCATTTTATGTTGTGTGACACCAGGTGGGATTTGGCGGGAAATCTGCTGGATTGCTTTACAGCACAAAACAGGAAGAGGGCGCTGTTCTTCCATAACTGAAGCTGCAGCTGCCTGCTACCTTGCTGTCTAATGAGGAAGAAGTCAGCGCTTTGGAATGACACTATCTCTAAAAGAACCTGGTTTTAGACAGGTTTTCAAGGCATAATAATGTTGTTATGTCAGACATCGCTCGTCATTACTGCCACCTGTTGGTCATTACTTGATTGGTCATTGTTTTGGTTGCTCACCTATATTGTCTTTTCAGAAACTCCATAATATCAACTTTTCAGAAAACAGTCTTGCCTCCAGGTTGACGAATGTGCCTGTTTCAGTTTCTATAATTAGTTTTGTAAAGCTTTCATAACCCCATGAGATGTACAACTTTCTGAACCCATAGAGGCGAATGAAAACCACTCAAATTAAGTTAAAAAATGAAAATCACCAGAACTGGAGAGGATGCAAGGTTTCCACTGGACAGCAACAATAAGCATGAACCTGTGTGAGTGTCTGGTCATTATTTCGTGATAGAAAATAAATAAGAGCAAAACCAAATAAGAATACCTTACATGAACAAACAAAGTGCTGGGCGATGTTTTCGGAAATGCTGCTTGGCTCACTCTGTTTGAGAAAGCTGAGCAGCTGTTGCAAAGCATTATGGGAGATCGTAAGCCATCTATCCTGCCTTTAAAAAAAAACACCAAAAGGAGACACCTCAGTAGGCGACATTTTATGTAAACATTTCTTTTGGCAGAGTTTTTGGCAGCGGCAGAAAAATCCCTTCTAATATGTTTATCCTTAAAGAAATGGGCAGGAACCAACAAGGCTTATGGGAAATGTAGTCTTTATTTAGAGGCTACAAATCTATTCTGAGGCTACCAGTTATCTTGACCATGGGTTCATTTTAAATATGCAAAGATATCACAATTAGCTCGACATGCTGATGACATATTGAAATTTAAAAATTCTAGACATAGCACCTTAAATTCTGGCTTCCACAGCAACATACAATACTCAGCAGACACACACACACACACACACACAAACACACACACACGCATCCCAGCTGCCATTCCATAAACAGTATATCACCCGTTATCTGACCGTTACGCCGTCCCCTCGGCTATTATGCCCTGTCTGAGAACGTCCTCTTTATCTCTCGCTACAATGACCAGGGACAGGACGACGCTAATGAAATTAGCCCAGACAAACCCTTCCATTCTCTTTGTGCCTCATTAAAGCCTCATGCCCGTTCACTGTGAACCATCCAACACCGCGCTGCCCAGCACTTCAGCGAGAACCACAGCAGGCCTGACGAATCCTCCCTCCGTTTGTGAAACGACCCGCTGGACGGACAGGGAGGAAGGAGGCAGGGGAAACAGAGAGCCAGGATGTGTTTCAAACCCGACGCTTCCTCGATTGCTTCGGCTGAAAGTATTTTCCAGCGTTAAACAGTTATTGTCTTTGTGTAATGCAGAGAAAGTATTTAATGACTTTATCTTGACAGTTGTTTAGAATACTAAGCAAGTTTAAGATGTATAGATCTGCTATTACTTCAGTGGCCCGCTCATCTCAAGGCCCTGTTCGCACTTGGTATTCACATCGCATTTGTGTGATTCAACAAGTAGACAGTCAAGAAATCTCACATGCATCTCCACTGACAACTTCAGATCAGATTTATGATCAATTTTAAACCTTTCAAACCTTTCAAAATTAATTCCGCCTTGTCTTTTCTTACTTTGACTCCTCTGTACCTTCCTGGAACTCCCTCCCATCCTTTCTTCATCCTCAGTTTTTACATTCCACGTTGTCACAATCTACCCAATATTTCCCACCCATCCTGTTCCTAATCTCTGGCCCATTAACCACCCTCCGGATTGGATTCGGACTACCCAAAAACGAAGAAGCCTCCGTCTCACTGCAAAGAAATTTCATTCAAATTTCCAACATTCAGCTCTAGCCCCAAAGCAACTAGGTGGTCCTTCAGTGTTGTCATAACATCGCATGTGCATTCTTTAACATTCACACTCGAAACGAGAAGTGCGACAATGAAATGATACAATGAAGTGATGTGCGATATGTGGCCTGACGCGTCCTTGAACACCTGAAGGTGGTTTCAGATCACAATGGGCCTCCAGGACACATAAAGCCCCATTCAAAGCTGCACTACACATGGTACACATGGGACTGGATCACGCCACATGGACAGTAAATCAACTGTGAATGGGGCAGGCCATTATTAAGTATTAAACCCTGACTTTGAATGGTCAGGTGATCGGGTTTTTAGCTGCTGATCATCCGCAAGCAGAGTAGCTATAATTGTTTAAAATCACCTCTTGAAATCTATTTTTACAGCCTTGATTTTGCTTACTTTGTCAAAAAGACAATTAAAGAAGAAAATAAAAAGGAAAGAGGGAGAGAAAAAAAAATTCCTTTGGTTGGATTAACCTGTTTGGGTGTCAGATGGATAGGAATTGTTGAATAGTATCTCGGCAAAAAAAAAAAAAAAAAAAAAAAAGAAGAGCACAAACATGCTTGTGGATAAAATTGGCACTGAAGCTCCTACACAAAACAATAAATCATTCCTTTATACAGTTACACACACTCGTCTGGTGTTGTTGGCCTGTCTGATCCTGACTGGCTCTAACTGAATCCCATTAGTTTGGGTCAGTGTCATGTCAATAATGTATGGAATGGAGCGCATTAACGCAAATTGCTTCTTGTTTTGTGGTTTGAACAGAAAGGCTATGTGTGTGTGTGTGTGTAGCCAGGAAAGGGAGAATATATGTAAAATGAAAAAGCAAGCATGTGGTAAAGTAGACACTAAAATTGTCTGGCTTTTTGTAAATGAACAGCAGCGCGATACTAAATGCGTTAAGGCTGTCTGAAGGGACTTTGTTGTTTGTGGAAAATAGCTACTCTTAAGTGGATTTTATTGTTTCCCTTCTGCCTCTGAATCCCTTTTGATTGTGTTTTTTTTTTTTCTTTTTTTTGTCTTAGTAGATGAAGAACAATCACCAAGGAGCACGCCATGCTACTTCATTTATAAAGCACATTTAAAAGCTCATTTAAACAGATGCTAACCTGTGAGAATTAAGGAAGCGACTGCATCTTCTGTCAACATTTGCTGATCCACTTCTCTTTGATTTTACACACTCCAACACTTTGAGGCTAGATTGACTACAAGCTTGTTCGGAGGTACGATTTGCAGCTTCCTCTGCACCCAGTGCCATGATGAGAAATAACGTAAACAGCTCTTTTGCATGCATTATCTCATTGTCGGGTGCATTATCTGCACTGTTTCATTAGTGAGGATGGAGAGTGGGTGGCGTGGAGGAGGAATTCATTCACGTACATCAGTGACGACAATGAGCTGCTTGTACCTCAATTGAATATTTCCATTTGCAGCTACTTTTCAAAAGAAACATACTAGGTTACACTACGTTCATCTGACACCAGCTGTTGCAGGAAGACAAAAGATTCAGCGATGAGCTCAGGAGCATTACGGTATACCTATTTCTACTTAAGCATCTGAGTCATTGCATGACCTCTTATAACTGAGTACTTTTAACAGTTTCTGATGTAACCTCCCGCTGTTAAGATTTCTTCTTTGTCTCTGTTTCTTCTTGGAAAAGGTGACAGTCGCTCTCCTGGGGCGAACACTTGGTGAATAAAGCCCTGTGTGTCCAACTCCATAGGGAGATAGAGTCTGAATCATCATAACCAAAAGAGATTTTACTCTCAACCCCCGAAAAAAAAAAAAAAAAAAAAAAAAAAAAGTAGTGAAGTGAAGCTGCCTGCCGACTCAGTTAGGATCAAAACAGGGACAAAAACTTTCACTATGTAGAGAAGAAAAGGTGGATATTCACCTAAGCTAAAGATAAACGGTGAATCAAGCAAAAATGTGAGGTGGGAGAGAACTGTTATCACACCGCTGAATGGATGTCAGCAGTCATAATCCTCCACCCCACGGGTTTGTGTTTTTAGGTCCAAACTGCACCTTCTGCTGGGTCAAAATCTACTATTCCTATCATCAATCTGTCTTAACCAATCAAACGTTGGATTTAGCCACTTTTGTTTGCTTAGCTTTCGTTACCTACCTGGTTAAGGTGAGGAAAAGAACTTTATTACAGTGAGCAAATGGCTTGTGGTGATGGTTAAGGTTAGGAAAAGGTGATGGCTAAGAACAGGAAACATCATCCAGCATCTCTTGAGTGAAGGTCCGTGTGATTTACCCATCCACCCGTCTGACCGCCTCCCTCTGTGACCGACTTCATTGGTCATTGCACGATGTCACGGTATGTCCGGCTCCAGGGTCCCATCTGATTGGTTAAGACAGATTGTGGACAGGAATTGATGATAACGGCTTCTGACCCACGAGAAGGTGCAGTGGGGACCTACTAACCCAAACCTGTGGTGGGGGATTACGACTGACCATTTAGTTGTGTGATAACAGTGAAAAAGGGGGATTGAGAGGAAGCATCATTATTGCTGGCTATTGGCAACAATTAGTCAGCATTTTTACCGCTTATCCACATTGTAAGTCGAGAGAATGTCATTTTTAAAACATAGTAACTAGCAACAGAGAATGGGAAAAATGCTATTTACTTTCATGAAAATGTCACAAAGTATCTTTTCAACCAGCTGACCATGTGCGCTGTCTACTGAGTCACGCCGTCACTGAATCATGTGGCGAATGCACCGTTTGGGTTGGTCGACGAGCCAGCCAATCAGTCAGCAAGTCTGTCATGTTGTCAGATGGTCAGCTGCATCTCAGCCTGCCAGTTAATTAGCCTGTCAGAAAGAGTTGCAAAATAGTAATCTGGCTAGACAGAGAACCAGGCAGCTAATGTTATATTAGTTTGAAGCACTGTAATTACTAAATGTTTAATCCGCTGCTGGGCATGGAGTATTTTCTGGTGGTGCGCCATGAAAGAGATCAATCTTTACAAGCCATTTAGACTATTATGAAGTATGGAAATCTTGTTTTACTCTAGACTCATACATGTTTTACCAGTGGCTTTCAATTACATTTCAATGACTTGCCCATAAATTTGAACTTACTTTTTCAAAAGAAACAGTTTCATTATTATAAAAGTTGGTCTATATGTCAAATACTTGATATGAGCCTCACTAGAAGAAATGAGGAACAAATGAAGCACTTCCAGTCCAAACTGAACAAGATGATTTTGGAACCAGTTGGACTAAAAAATGTTGATAATATTTATTCGCAGATGGAAAATAAACTATTTTCAGCTTCACTTGACCGAGACAAACCAATGCATGAACACATACACACACATACACTGCCAAAATGCCTCAATCTGTTATCTGTTTTTAAATTGGTCAGTTAATTACGCCAATGTTGTTGACTAATCGATTAGTCAGCACTGATGCAGCTTTAGCCACATTTGCCTGACTTTTCTAAAACTTTTTACAAAACGTAAAGTTTTCCAGAACTTCTCCAAGACCGGGGAATTTTCAAATTTACTGAACTGATCTTTTGTTTTCATGAGTGTATGCACCTTGTTTAAAACAAATGAAAGATCTGCCACTAGGGGGGAGATATACATTCACTTTTCTCTATCAGAAATCCAGTATCCATATGGTGTATTATATTTTCTTGAAATAACTGTCCCTTCCTTTACAGCTGCTGTCTTTCCTTCAGTGTCTCTCTCTCTCACACACACACACGCACACGCACACACACACACACACACACACACACACAGTCTCCTTACAATATGTCAGTGATGCTGCACCTACATATCTGCCCTCATATTCTTTCTTTTTTCAATATCCTTCCCACTCAATTGACTCGGTGGGGTTGGCTGTCTCATTCCGGCTCCGGGAGGGAGACGATCAGCCAATCAATAGCCAGGAAACCTCCGCTGACTAACTGACTGACCAGCGACCCTGGATCGCCCACTCTCACTTTTCCCATCTCGCCGTTTCCCTTCTTTCACTGTCCTGTGCGTTTTCACATCCTGGTTTTCTCTCTGTTTGTCTAAACTCATCGCCCACACACCGTTTGTCTTACTCAGTTTCTTTTTTCCACACCATAAACACACACACACACACATGCACATGCACACTCACAATATACTCCCAAAGTAATCATACCTAAACACTATGTGTCTACATGTGCACAGTTTAAATTTCCTCATCAGTGTGACACTTAAGAAACTAAATAATTGCTGTTTTGGTGCATTTTGTCATTCCTCCATATAATCAGTACAGAGGAACAAATGATTTGTTACCATTGTGACTTTCCAGCTGAACTTCAAAGGCAGAATTCACCATTATTTTGATCCATAAAGCTGATGATGAACCTAAATCTTACATTAATCCATATATTAAAGCTACATTTGGCAACTGTGCATGTTGGCAGCTGTTTTCAATTTTACAGAAGGTCTATAAGGTGATATCTACAGCAGTGCATGGCTGCCATGGTGGAAAAAAAAATCACCTCAATAGCAACTTATAACGAGAAACGTTTCTTGTTATAAAGATTTTTTTTTTTTCTAGTAGCAACGTGATATTTTCTGGTTGTTATGACGCACCAAATTGTGATGACAAGAACATTTTCTCTACAACAAGATGTTAAAATGAGAAACTTTTCTTGCTAGATTGAAATCTCATTATTGCAGGACAGGTTCAAGTTGCTTGGGTTTAGACCTGGTAAGATTCTGCTGTTGTCGAGACGTTATTATTCTCCTGATGTATGGACGCGCAGTGCCGCTCTCCATGTTGCCCTTATGCGTTCATGCCATTGTCAGTCCTTTCAAAAGGCCAAGTACCACTTCACCCGCCTTGGAACTACAGATGGACAATAGCCAGCAGCTCGGTCCGATACAAAGCATGTTTTCTCTGTGTTCGATTTTGTACTTGTCCTGAGACAGAGATGAATATGACAAAGTAAACTAAGCAGTTCATGGAAAGTTCATCTACCGCCACTAACCAAGACCAACTCATCTTGTTAGAGCAAGAAGTGTTTTATGTTATAATGACATGAGTCAGAGTGATGCTGCCTTGTCTGGCACTTGTGTGGACGTGTGTGCTTCATCTGTTTCAATGGTGTTATCACTACAACAGAAAACATGTTGTTATAATGTGCAAAAACGCCTTTATAACAAGAAATACACGACAGCATTACACTTCCATCAGCAAGCAAAACCCAAAGTGCTCGCCTGCTGCTGTTTAGGACCCTGCAGGACAGCAGTGTTCAAGTATGTTCAGGTCCAGAGTACTGAGAGTTTTCTTTCCTGCCAGGCAGCTGACTGCATTCACCTAACTCTAAATCACTCCCTATTTCAGCAGCTAAAATGAATTTTACCTCGCTGCTAATTTTAATCTTAGAGAACCCGCAGTGTTCTGGACCTCGAGGACCGGATTCAGCACCACTCCTTTGGGATTCCACTCGATTTTTGAATTAATCATTTCCTAAGTTTTGAAGATTTTCCTGCATTGACCATACCAACACCAGAATTTAATTTGTGCATGCTGTCTGAATCTATGGCATATCAGTTAGCAGGGATGAGAGGCTTTTCTCAGTTGCAGTGCCACTTTGCGAGCTGAAAAAGGCAGGTTGATTTTCACATTAAAAAAAAAACAAAAAAAAACTTCCAAACTTCCATCAAGACCTCAAGTTAAACCCACACACTGAATACAGTGTGGGGGGAAAGAACTATAAAAGAAATATTTTGTACAGTCCTTGTTTTTTTCCAAAATAAGGCATTTGATGTCTTTGCGCCTTGGCCAGAAATGTGACAACATACCCACACGTACACACTCTGCAGCAGTGTTTACCCGCCACATTATGATTTTTCATGTTTCATTTAATTTTATTTATTTATTTTTTTTTAAAGTCATGTCGATTTGCGTTTGGGAGATATTGAGAAAAGGGTGTCAAAGACAAAAAAAGCGTGTGTGTGTGTGTGTGTGTGAGAGAGAGAGAGAGAGAAGGGATGAAAAGGGGAGTGAAAAAAGTATGGAGTAACCTTAGAAACTGTTCCCTTGGAAACTGCGGAGGAAAGCAACTCTGCAACTTCTGCAGAGGGATACAAGTTCAGAGACAAAATAAAAGACAGAGAGAGAGAGAGAGAGAGAGAGAGAGAGAGAGAGAGAGAGAGAGAGAGAGAGAGAGAGAGAGAGAGAGAGAGAGAGAGAGAGAGGGAGAACAGACCAAGGGAGAAAATAAACACGAGATAATGATGTTAACTTTGATTAAAGGTGACGAATGGCCTTTGTTTTTGACTGAACGTGAGAGAGCCGACAGGGCCTGACTTGAGGTGCAGGAAGTCGTCCTGGTAGCAGCTCCCACCCCGGTTCAGGTCTCGCTTCAAACTGCACTTTTAATTGCATTTTGATTTTACGATCACAAATGAATTTGTAAATAAACGGCGAGTGTTACCATGGAAACTGAGCTTGCCGAGACACATAAAAAAACACATTAAGTGGGATAAAGTGATTACATGCCTCAGTATCCCAGTTAATATCAGCACATCCAGACTTATTACATTATTTTGGATTTGAATAATTGGGCTATGCGAGTTATGGTTATTGTAAATGGAATATGGAATATGGTATTCAATGTACAACTCAAAACTAAATAAAATGTATCGTCTCCCGTACATTTAATCAGCATCAGCTAGTGGAACTAATAACTGCACTGAAATTAGCCAGATTAATGGGAACAATCGTAGAGAAAGCATTTGCAGAGTAACTTTGTCTGTAAGTACTGCAACAAAACTACATTTTTATTTTTTATTTTGCATTTTATTTTACCTCAAGTATAGGGGAGATTCAGGTCGACTGTCGCACTATTTGTTTATTTCCTCACTGCAAAAAGATCATATTTTCACATGGACAACATGCACCTGTGCCCTACAAAACAAAATCATAATTTCATCCCACCAGGATCAACACGTCTGATGTAATTTGACAGGAAACAGAAACTAAGCGGTGTTATTTTGCTACTTTTGGACAGTTGTCGCAGTTGTTAAAATGGACTACAAAACAGTTTAATAACCCGTTTTTCTTGCATATTCCTCTCATTCACAACTCAGTTGATCATGAGAGGAAAAAATGAAATTATGCAATACAATTTATTATGTGTTGCAAACATGTAAAATACAACTTGTCTCCAACACAAGGAATCTGACAGTTTTTTTTTTTAGGCTTTTATATATTTCTTGTTCTGCTTTTGGCGATATAACATATGTAGATAATGTCTAAACCTGGCTGAACATGCCTGAGGCATCTTGGTTAAATTTTTATCATGTGGTGTTTAGCGCTGCAGGGTCACATTTCAGAGACAGTCCGCCTCACCGGTCTGGCAAACCGTCTCCTCGACCTCAGTGCTGATCTGACCTCGCTCTTTCTTCCTCATCATAATCCTCAGCATGTCCATTGTTCATGCAGCGCCACTCAAGTCCCTCCTGTCCCGCCCGCTGTTTGACGAGGAATTACATGAAAACGAAGCTAACATGCAACATGGAACACACACGGATACACAGTCTCCATACAGGTTGAACTGAGGGCATGGGCTTGCAAAATACAATACCCAGTCATTATGCCTAGTATGGTGTGTAAATGAATCATGATTCTGATAAACATATTGGGTGATGGATCTTTGGGCTTTTGATGTTGATTTTAAGATTCACACTTGGATTCAAATCCTCTCTCATGGTTAATCAGTTTAGAGTTGATTATGGGTTTGTGTTTCTACATGGGAAGAAAATAGCACTAACACTGCTGGGAACAGGAGCTGTACTCCCACTGGGGGCCATTCATGCCCTGCAATGCTGCACTTGGCAAGATTTTTGTGCAAAACTCCACTAAATCAGATGGTGGCCCTGGAATAGAGAAGAGCATCGCATCCACATTAATTAAAATGATGGGGCTTCATCTTATCTGTCAAAACAAAATTCTGGTGTCAGTAGCCTGTGTACACTGGTGGGAAACCTCAAAGTCTTCATGAAATGAAAAAAAAGAAAAAAAAAAAAAAAAAAAAAAACTTCCCTGCCAGAATGCTCACTTATTAAGAAATATTTCACAGAAAACTAGTTCAGGCTTTTATTAGGCTTGACTATTGTAAGTCTCTCCTCACTGGACTGCTCAAAAAAGACCTCAGGGCAGTTAAAACTTATTCAGATTGCTGCTGCCAGAGGTTTAACTAATACATGGAGGAGAGCATAGTTTCATCCAGTTTTAAAATTCCTTCTCTGGGTACTTAACAATTTTGGGAATCAATTTTAAGAGGCTTTTATTAGTTTTTAAAGATCTGCATCGGTCTTGCTTCTATATGTATATTGCTGACTTCCTTCAAATATAAGTCCCTGCCAAAAACCCTTCAAATTCAATTAATTTTTCCCTTCTACTTTTCCCCAAAGGCAGGATGAAAGCCTATGGTGAAGCCACTTTTAGCCTTTGGAGCTTCCGTCCCCTCTCTCTCTTTGAGGCCCATCAAGGAGTTTTAAATTGCAGTTTAAGATCGGCTTTTACTCAAACACTGCCCCGATTCTTCATCTTTTACCTACCTTTATTTTTTGTTTGTTTTGTTTTTACCCTTTACCCTTTGTCTGATTTTAACATTTTATCTGTTTGCTTTTAACATTTCTTTCCTTTTATTCTTTTATAAATGTTTTTAAATTGTGTTATTAACCACATTGCATTGCGTTCAGTTGTATGACATTTGCTATATGAATAAAATTAAACTGAATTTACATTATTTAACAAGAAATGCCTAAGAATTTAATAAATTTAGATTTTTTCCCCAACATCCTGAAAAGCAGTGTATCTTCAGGGGTGATGTCATGCTTAACCAAAGGATGAAAATAAAAACTGTGACCAGTACAAACATATTTTTGAAATATGACGTCCCTCTCATCAAATAAAACTTAATCTCTACTTAACTGTTCTCCCATTGGTTTACACATTTTTTATTAGACCTTTATTTAGCCATGAAACAAGGCACGCATGCAGGCCATAGCAGTGATATCCTACCTCAAGTCAACTAAAGTATGCAAAAAATCAAACATGATCATTTCACTGCAGTTTGTAAAAGACCTTTTTCAAAGAAGGGAGTTCCTCTAAGGTGGTGATATTAATATTTTGCAGCTCATTTCATGTCCAAGGTGTGTAAAAGCAGAACATTTGGGAGATGACTCTCTGTGTTGTGTCCTGGCCCGACAATCTGTTTCATACATCCATTCAAAGGAGCGAGTGGCTACCAGAACACCATTTCATCAGAAGACCCAATTTACGGACATCACCTACCAGGATTTCTGGGTAATGAAGTCCTGAAAATTCAAACAGTTACCGCTCATTGCCATTCGGGGCCGCCAACCGTTTTCATGTTCAGTGCAGCTTTAATCCAGGCTGAACTGGTGACACTGCTGCTGTTCTGCATCTGCTGCCGTGTCATTGGCTAAATATGATGAACACCGCTTTCTTGACTACTTTTCTACTTTCTCCCTCTTCCATCTGTCTCTCTGATCACTCCATCTTTTAAGCACATCAGGTTAAAAGCCTTCTCCTGTCAGTCCATCTGTCCGTCCCACTGCCTGCCCGTCCGACTCTCTGTCGCTACGACTCTTCGGCCACATGTTAACACATGCTGTCACATCGGTGCTGGCAGCCCGCCATGCACTGGCTAATTACATGCTCTCTGTGTGTATTTGCACGTGTGTGTGTGTGTGTGTGTGTGTGTGTGTGTGTGTGTGTGTGTGTGTGTGTGTGTGTGTGTGAGATAAAAAATGCATTCAGTGGAGAAAGCGATCCAGGCTGCATGCACAAACAAAGAATAAAATAAACATCCTCTGACCGTTTTTTGCAGAAAATTGAAAATTTTGACACCCACTTTAATTGGCTTTATTGCATCCATAAATCAATGCAAGACGCAAACGTGTGCGGATATGTCAGCGGAAAACTCATCGCGCATGGAAACAGATGGGAGTTGTTTCTGTAATTTCCGTTTTAGATCAAAACGACATGAATGCACATATTTGCGCTCTGCTGCCGTCCAGCAGAAGGCTGAAGCAAATAACCATTTCTCTGATGACTGCACGCCTCCTCACATGCAGACCACAGTCATCTCTCAGCCAGCACACAGCTGCCTGCTGGCACAAATCAAGCGCACCCAAATTCAATCAGCTGTACATGAAGGCAAACCCAGCCCCTTGAACACAGAGTGAGTTTATATTTCATCTTAGTGTAAGGCTGGCTGGTTCCCTCCAGTCATTTTAAAGCAGTTTTAGTTACTTTTCCTCTGTTGTTTGGGAGATGTTTCTTTTTCTTTGTGTCTCTTTGCGTCATGCTCTGTTTCTTGCTCTCACACACTTTTTTTTCCATGGATGTAAGAAGCTTTGGAAATGTGGGTGGAATAATTCAATATTTCAGGGGTCTGGGGCCCTGCTGCAGAATAAAATAAAGCATATATATAAATAAAGAAATAAAAACAAAAAGCAAAATCGATGTTAATTTCCTGTATTCTAATGGCTTTCACCAGGTGGGTTGATACTTTCACCTGACTGTGCTAGCATGAGAAAACGCATGGGTTAAATGTGATTTCATCGACTCCAGAGTCCGGTCCCAGTTTCCAGAGGTTTTTAGAGGAAGCTACTTAAGCCTTAAGTGCAGAAATTGATTCCATAACTAATTCAGGGCCATCTTTAAAAATAATCATTAATTGTTTAATTAAACTTGAGGACCTCTTTATGCTGAAAATTGAACTTAGGTTCATATTAAATTAATTTCTTAAGTGTTATCAAATCAGTGAGTACAGTGAAGCAGACAACTGCAGGCAAAGTCAAATAAATCTGGCCCTCAGCGAAGAAATGTTCATATAAATCTGCTCTCCTAGCTGGATTGATCATATGGTGACTTGAGAAGAAAGACAAATTAATTAATCTAAGGAGTCAAATCCCTTCAATCTCTGACCTCAGCGATGGCTCTCTCTCCACTGTCCCTGCATGCTGCCTCTGTCCCTCAGCCTAGATTTGTCAAAATAGGAGTTAGAGTGAAAATTAGTGATTAAGTGCCGCCCGAGCATTATGAGTTTTCATTAGCTGCAGTTAGTGATGACTTACTTCCATCTTCTTTAAAAAAAAAATGTCCGATGTCCACTGTGTTGTGTGGAGTAAACATACACTGATATACTGATTTGTAGGTTACCTTCAGTGGTGGACTTATGCTCACTAACCAAACAGAGAGCCAGTGTGTGTGTGTGTGTGTGTGTGTGTGTGTGTGTGTGTGTGTTTGTGCATAACATATGCACATGTGTCCCCTGCCTTGCTGCAAGGTAGCAGTGAAAACATGGCATTGGATGTCATCGATTTGAGCATTCTCTCAATGAGAAAGTGGAATGGATTCGATTTTTTATCACTGATGCACCATTTTTCAGCACGGTAAAGAATAAAGCGGTGTGTGTGTGTGTGTGTGTGTGTGTGTGGGCAAAACTAATCATTCCCCACTCTCATATTATGGCAGCAATACCCATGTTTTCCCTCTCTATTCCCTATTCCATTCTGTCTTTATGTTTTCTTTCCGTTGACTCTATCTCATATTTTTGCCTCTCTTGTTCTCTTAAATGTGCCATGTGTTGATATCAGATTCAGAAACTTTTCCCTGTTACAGACCCCTAAGTAGTCTCACTTTAGGACCATGGACAACCTTTACACTGTGCATGGAGAAATTATTTTGAGAGTGGAGCCTTGGTCATTTGCATATATTCTCAAACTGGGACAATTTCTCGCGAATTAAGTTGTGTTGCAATCAAACTAGTCTTCATTTTGCTGGGGAATCCCCTCAAGGCCTCCCGCACGTCCCCAAACCCCACTTTGAGAACCGGTGGCCTAAATGTCCTCCTGTTCTCCAGTGCAGAGAGAAACAGAATAATCTCTGGTAGCTCTGGCCTACATTTTACAGCTAATTTACTGTACACAGTCTACAGTGGCTGCACAAAACACACAGACAGAGAGCATGACTCCGCTGTCTCCAGGCCCAACCCTGGGAGCGTACACGTGTATGAAAAATTATGTCTATACATGAGTATTCACATGAATAGACAAATGGGGAATGACGAAAGCCTGAAAAAAAAAACAGGCTGGCAAATAGAAGGTCATCAGGTTCAGATTCCTAAACTGACTGGGAAAAGGAAGCGGGTGAGCAACACTGACCCATCCTTCAGAAATCACTGACAATGTGTCCTTGGGCAAAAGCAGTGAACCCTCAACTGTTCCAGTGACATTGCTCAACGGTCAAGACTCAAAGGTTTGACCATTTGGGTCTGTGTGGTTGTGAGGCAGGGATTTTTTCTCACAAAGAACACGGAGCTCAGTTGACTTTCTGCAAATAAATGAGCATGAACAAAGACAGAGATGCATGCATGCAAATAAGCCTGCGCAGATATGCAGTAATACACAGATACGCTCTAAATTAGGAATGCACTGGTGCCAGTTTTTCTAATGCCAATACCAATACCAATAGTGAGCGCAAAACTTTTAACTGTCCACTAAGCACCGAGCCGAGCCATTACTTTCATTGAACAGTGTACACTAGCACCATTAGTTCGGGGTGACTGAACAAAATAATTGATTTAAAATCCATCACTTTACAAAATTGAGAAAATCAAGACGGTCGGCTTCTATTTCTGACATGTCAGTCAGGTCCTTTGGTATTGCATATTCATCTTAGATACTTAATTTCAGCCTGGTAATGGTGCATTCCCCTATACAAATAGCCTACATATGCTTCACATGCACACACTCATCCACCTACAGATGGATGCACATATACACACACATATATACCACTTCACCTGCCCATCCCATAAAACACAATTTCTCTCCCCAAGTGACTTAAGGCACAGTCCCTTTTTAAGCAATCACCTCTTTTCTGAGTGTCACTGAACCATCATTAGCTGATTAATGTCTCCCTGCTGTGAGTGTTAATTGACATAATCTATTCTCCATTAGCACCGTCCCGCTGCAGACAGAGTCAATGTGTTCTTTCACCCCTCATTTCACCCAAGGTGGTCTTGCCCTTCACCTTGGGCTGACGGCGGGCTGAACCAAGCCAGGCTCTTCCGGGGGGGTGGGGGGGTGGAGTTTGAGCGTGGGCCGGCGAGCTCCATCGTCACTTCAATGTCAGCTGCAGTCAGAATCTGAGTCACCTGTGTTCTCTAAGTGCATTACATGCCAGACAAAGAGTAACTCCATAAACTATCGTCAGCCAAGGTCAGCTGAATGACACGCTTTCCGGGAACGACGGCAGGAGCTGTGTCAAGTTCTGTTTCATTATGTGGCTGTCCCACCACACTGTAATTATGGAAAAAGGGAGCTGTGATCGTGAATGTGCTACTGAGTGTGGTGTACCCCTGTGGTTTTTCAGCAAATTGTGACAAACCTGTCACGTAGGGCATTAATAAATTAGGTGTACTTATGCTGCATATAAAACATGTCTGTGGCAGAGTCACGAAACTAAAGAAGAGCCAACAAGAGGCGTTTTTGTGTTGTGGAAATCAACCAGAGACCCATTATGTGTACTTGGTGCACAGAGATGTGAAGAGACTCGGTTTGATCTGGAGGAGGGAGGGGGGCGTCAGGCTGCACTCTCAGTTTGTGAAAAAGTCATGAAAACAAGCAGATCCAGGGTGGGCCAAAAAAAAAAAAAAAAAAAAAAAAAAAAAAGAAGGAAGTAACCAAGCAGAGCTGGGTTGAGTTCTTGGTTTGTAAAAAAGTCAGGAGAACCAAGCAGAACCAGGCTGAATTTTTTAGTTTGTAAGAAAAAAAAAAAAAAAAAAAAAAATCATGAAAACCCAAGGAGTCAAGGAATTTCATCGGTTCATGGAAAAGTCAACAAAGCCAAGCAGAAAACCAATAAGTATTCTGGCTGCATAGAACAGTCAGGACCATCAGGTAGAGCCACCTTGTGTACTCGGCGAATAGAAAGGTCAAGAAAATCAATCAGAGCGAAGGCAAGCTCTTGCACTGTACAAAAGACAAGAAAACTATGAAGAGCCAAGGTGTATACTTGAAAATCAACATTTTGTTAGTGCATAGAAAAGTCAAGAAAATCAACCTGAGCTGACGTCACTCTTTGAGTTATAAAAAAAAAAAAAAATAGTCAAGAAAAACTGAGAAGAACCAGGGAATGTTCTGGGTGTAAGAGTCATGAACACCAAAATGCCGATGGTGTAAAGAAAAGTCAGGCAAACCAAGCACAGTCAGGCTGAGTTGTTGGTGTATATTTAGACTGAAGCAAGCAGGGGGGGGGGGAGAGAAAGAAAAAGCAAAAGAGAGAGATGGAAAGAGAATGAAATGAAGTGGAGAGTAGAAGGGATTGATTTTCTCTGACATTTCCCACTGAAAAAAGTTCTGAACTTGTCATGGAGGGCTGAAAAAAGAGCATATCTAATACATACACTGGCTCTCCTATCCGTTTCTTAGCAACAGCCTGCACCCGAGGCTAGCACTACGAGCTATGGAGAAAGATAGAGTGATAGAGAGAGATAGAAGAGGAGCAGAGGAGAAAGAAAGACCCAAGTGCCTGCCCTGCAGAGTGTTTGGTGAAGCCTCGGCATCTATTGATTTTTGCTGATATCCTCACTTAATCCTTCAGGATATTTTGAAGAACCCACCCACCTCCACATTATGATATATATTTCCTAAGGACTTAAAATGATCATACATTCCATTATTATGCACTCTATTTTATACGTTTTTTCCCCCATGCAAACTCAATGCATTTACATAACTCCATACACCATGAAAGTTTGAATGCCTCCAGAATCGATAGTTGGCCTTTGGACTTTGTGTTTTGTTTGTCTCTTTTCCCAACAGATTGAAGTCAAGCTTTGTTACAGCGCCGGAACATAATAATTACGCCGCTTTTGAGCAGTTCTCGTTTCAAGATATTTAGATGCTCATTTTCCCTCAAACGAGCCACGTCGTAAGATTCTCTCATTTTCATATCAAGACATTGTTTTATCACGTAATCAAAGCGATCTGCCAGCACGGTACGACTGCTTGACATAAAAATCCTTAAATAATCCGGTAAATGACAGGAAAAATGACATATAAACTCGTGGCTATTTGCAGTGTACACTTGGACATTCGGCGCTGTGGAGTGATATGGAGTACAAAGGGAGGCTGCTTGTAGTCATTTTGAATCCAGTCAGTGATCCAAGCAGCAGGGGAACAGAGGGACAGAGATAGAGAGACACAGAGATACAGGAGAGAGAGAGAGAGAGAGAGAGAGAGAGAGTACAAGCTTGCAGGGAAACATTAGAGATTTCTTCATTCTATTTATTCTTTATTCTATTCTGTAAAGATACTTGAAGAGACGACATCCTCACCTAATATGGTGTTGTGCCTCTGAGTAAGCATGTGAGTTAATTTCAGTGATTTTCATTTCATGCCTTTGTTATCAGAAATAATATTACCACAGCACTATATTAAATGTATACTTGCATAACGGCACAGACAGTAGTTGATATATTGCCATGTTATTCTTCTTATTGAGTCCATAGCAATCTCAAATGCCATTCTGCCAGTATTGAGCGAAGGCCACAGCTGATGGGATGGGTTCCTCCAGGTCTTCTGGGCTACAGCAGCACCCTCCAGCAGGTGGGACATGCGCGATGTGGCCTCTGTTTGGTAGTTTCAGCCTTTCATCAGTGCTTTCCGCCCCCTCAAACTTGTCTATTTCGAGACTTCCAGGTTGTCCATTCAAGGTCGTAACAACTAGCAATGCATTCCGTGGGTGTAATTCCTCAGGCTAGCCGCTCAAGAGCTCAGGTGTCATATTTTTTTTTCCATTCATGTTACCAGATGTTGGTGCTTGCTTCTTGTTTGGCCATTTGAGGAGGCAGGATTGTCTGCACAAAGCTGCTGCAGAGGCGGAGGTGCTGCATGGCTTTGCATGGGGCGCCTGATGTCAAGATGCTGCGTTTTCATTCATTTTGGGCGATAATGGATCATCTGACATGGGGAGGAAGGGCTGATGCCAACTAGGGCAGAGATGCACAGTACAGGTGTTGCCTTAACGCCTCCTATGATAATGCGGCAGGCGTCGTTTAAAGCTGTGTTGATCAGTTTGGTGTGGCGTGATAGGCTGCAGCTTGAGCAGGCGTCCTCGGCTGAGGAGAAGCCCAGTGCAAGGATGCTGCAGGATGTTATTGCAGGTGTTTACCTTGGCTTTGGTGTTCTGAGGATGGTATTTGAAAGCGAGTGTCCTTTCGAGTCCCATGCTGAGATAATGACATTTTCCACACCCACCTATTCTCAATCCGGGTCAGAGGGCCATCCTATTGTGTCATAGCCTCTGTGTGCATGAATGTTTGTGCACACATATCACTATATATATGTTCTTTATGTGTGTGTGTGTGCGTGTGCATGTATGTGTGTGTGTGTGGTCTGCAGGCTTCAGCAGAAAGTGAGATTTTGACCTTGATGCCAGCGTGGCAGACAGACGACTGCAGCCACCAGATGGCTGGCGACCCATTGACTACAGCTACCATATACAAGGTGATACAACCAGTGCACACACACACACACACACACACACACACACACACACACAGCCAGACAATGCAACATATCCAATCAAAAGGAGATTAGGGAGGTGCTGCTGTTTTGCCGTTTCATGTGAATTGTCCTCCACCATTTGGGAGCTTACAATGTGAAAGCGCCGGGATAATTAGGCCTGAATTCCAACGCTCAGGAAACAGATGCAGACAACCTGTGAAAAACGTCTTAAGACGCTTGAAGGGAGACCTGGAGTGAGCAAAAGACAACGGGGGTAACAGGAAAAGAGAGAAAGAGACTTACCCAGGGTTAAAAATGTAGAATAATATAGAAATGTTTAAAGCAATTGTGACTTGAGTTACAGCTTGTGATGTAATGCATGGACTAACTAGTGTGAATTCAAGGAGTTATTATTAATTTTTTTTTTTTTATCTATTTTCATTACAGTTTAATGCTGCATTGATGCCAGACACAAGCCTCCTACTAGAAAATATCTTCTGCTTTCAGATGGTAAATACTCCTAGAAGTTCCCAGGATACGTCAAAAGTAAAATTCACTGACTTTCTCCCGACTAAAATGAATTTCCATGATTTATATAAACAAACCCTAATCCCCCGGTAGACTTTTCAAATTTCCATGACCTTCCAGAAATTCCATGACCTGAGGCAAATGAGAATATTGCTTATTTCACGTGGTAAGTAGAAACTTGTGGATTAGTGACGGCTTTGCTGAGAGATGTCTCACTCTATGAAAAAAGAAAAATAGCCAATCGCGAGCAGGCAGTGTCTCCAGAAAACTGCAACTTGCTGGCTTCAAATGAGCTGAAATGCGTCCAAACTGTTGCTGGTCCAAGAATGAATTTTATCTTTTTTTTTTTTTTTTGCATTTAAAATGGTCCTATTTAAAGAAACTGAATACCGGTAAAAGGGATTGGCCGTCAGCAGCTTGCAATCCAAATATATTGATATTGGCGTCAGCGTTAAGAAAAAAAAAAAAAAAAAAAATACACCATCGGTTGAAGCCTTGGATGCAGGTTTATAAAAAGTACAAAGTGACAAGGGAACGAGCTGGTTTCACCTGTGGCCAGCCAATGCTTTTTAGATAAAAGCCGCACCGAGGACGTACAGTATTTCCCTCTCAACACTTTCTTCTTTTTCTTCTTCTTCTCCTTCTTTTTTTTTTTGCTCTTTCTTTATTCTTGGAGAGGGAGAGGCAGAGTGTATTTGGGACAGAGACGGCAGCCAAAGATAGGAGCAGAGTTTGAGGAGAGAGGAGAGGAAACATGTTTCAGAGAGTTCTAATGTATGATCTGAGTCTGAATCAAGGCCTAGAATAACAGAGATTATAAATAAGGGATGATTCTCTCTCTCTCTTTCTCTCTCTTGCTTTAATTTCTCCCTCCCTTATATTTCCCTGTCCCCTCTTTCCATCTCACTTTCTACTTTTCTCACTCTCATGTCAGTTTCACTCATGTTTTCTTGCTCCCTGATCTCCCCTCCTCTCCTCCCTCTCTTGTCACCTCCCTCCCTCTTTCCCTCCTTCGCCCCCTCTCTCTCAATCGCTCTATTATGTCTCTTTCTCAAGCTCTCTCTCTCTCTCTCTCTCCCTCTTTCCACTCGTTTTCTTCTCACCCTCTCTTTCGCCCACCGCCGTCCCAGCACCCACCATATGTTTCATGTAACAAGGTCGTTTTCAAGAGGACATGTTTGGCATCGCATTAGCTTCGTTTCACACCCCTGTGCCCTTCATTCCTCCTCTTTTCCCTCTTTTTTTATCCCTCTACCCGCCCTTCCCTCCCTCCTACGTCTCTTCTGCTGAATACAAAGCGTCCTGCCAGCAAGCGGAGCTCCAATCCAGCACGCATGGATTTACTCTTAGTTTATTTTATTTTATTTATTTATTTATTTTCTTTACATGCTGAAGTGTTTCCTCATTGTACCACAACAACAACCACAAAGGGGCGTCTCTCCGCCTTGTGATAATGGCACAATGGAGTTTTCATGGGATTCACTCATTAACTACAGCCCCGTCAGTGAGAATAACAGATAATGTGTGCAATACCTATTTCTACAATTAAAAAAAAAAAATGCTGATAAATATGCTGCAGTTTGGCTGATCGCATATTTATTATAACCACGACTTACACCAGTATTAGGAAGTAAAAATTCTTCCCATAGTATCACATTGATTGATTTTTTGATGACATAAAAATACATGTTTGTGGCAAGAAATTCTGAAATGTGGTTATCAAATAGTTTTAATAAGGCTTGCTATTTTAGCTGTGATTCGCTGCTCTGCTGTACAAAGCACCTAAAAAAACAACAACTAGGAGTTCGTAGTGATGACACTGTATTTAAATTATTTCTAGTGATTTTTTTCTGCAATATGTGCTGTCATTTTTGCATATCGCTTGACATATCAGGCTCTACTGTTTATTACAATTAAGAACTAATCATTAAGTACTGACACTGGTTTTCCATGAGGTCTGTGCTGATTCTATTCAGAATAACATTTTCAGCGAATCACTGATTTTTTTTTACACGAATATGGTCGAATGTGGTCAAATAAATCAAAAATCAGTTGTGACGGTGTAGATGGTTTATTTAGTTTGTTTAAATCGAGTTAAAGGCACAATACAGATAAATAAACTATAATAAAGTGTTTGCAGTGATGCCTGTTAACTTCACTGAGCTGTTAATGTGCATCCTTCCCTCCCTAACCCGCCCGCCTGCCAGGCTAATAGACTGGGGGGGGAAATCAAGGTTCCTGCAAAGAGTGCTCTTAACTTGTCACCATGGCAACGCGACAGGAAGTTGTTTGGTCTCTAAGCTCTGTTTGTTTGTTTTGTTCTTCCTGTTTATTTATTCGTTTGCTTAAAAACACATCAGAGCTGCTCCTCTGAAGGCAGATGGGCACACAGCTCTGTTTTAGTCAACAAAAACAGTGCATGAAGATTAGATTAGATTAAATTAGACTAGATTAGATTAGACTTTATGGATCCCAGTGGGCAAATTGGGCTGTTAAAACAGCAAACAGTTATAGGATGCATCAAAGAAAAACAGGATCAAAAAAGGAGAGTAGAGTAAACAAAGGTTAGACAAAGAAAGGTTATAAACACGAACAAAGGTTATATGAAGAACTCTTCATAATCAGCACACACACACACACACACACACACACACACACACACTGGTTGGTTTAAAAGCTGCACCAGGCAACTTTACCCATTAGCAGCACCATGTGGCAGCAAGGGACAAATGTTTGAAGGGCAAAAGACTTCATTACCCACAAATCCTGTGAATCGATGTCAGTAAACCAACTGTAATCTCAGTGTGTTTTGGGGCGGAGGTGGCAAAGAAGTGAGTCCAGCTTTTTCTGGACAGAGTGCTGCTGTTTAGGAGGCACTTTTGGATTAAATTCAAATTCATCACCTCCTGCCCGTGACCACACTAACACCAGAATTTATTTTGGGTCAGTAGGGCAAAGCTACAGAGTCGCACTCCCTTTACTTCCGCTTTCAGGGTTTAAATACTAACAGAATATACTGCTCATATCAGATTTGAGGTGGTAAACACAAGAAAATACTAACAAAAAACACACTTTATCTCTGAATTTAAAGGATAAGTGCTACAAGAAAATACTGCTCATGTCAGATTTCAACAGAGAACCAACAGAGAACTGACGACAAATGTAATGATTTGGAGATTTGTTCATTATTCAATCCAAAATGCATGTGTGTCAAGTGTGGACAAGCTGATGCACAGAAACCAAAGTCTACAGAAAACATCACCCATGCAATCTGAACCTGTGTATGCATCCAAGTCGCCACTTTTACTCATTAACTCTTTGCAACACAGATTTGAAACCATCAAGAGCTCATGACTGAAAGTTTCAGTCGCTGCTCCTAATGCACATGGAAAAATTTGTGAGACCTTTGAGTTCCTGTTTTGCAGCAAAATAACCTGCAAAAAAAACTAATTGTAATGTCAACCACAAACCAAAAAAAACCTTTTATTTGAAATTGGCATATCATTCCGTATATGTCACTGCAGGTATTTCCTTGTTGGTGACATCAGAATTGAGAAATCAGTGCCAAATCCTGAGTGCCCAAACAGTATTTCCCACCTGAAACCTGACCATCTGTCTCTCCTGTATGACCTGAATGCAGCGTTATGCCAGGTTTATGTCATACGGGAAGAGCGGAGATCTTGCTGCTGCAACTTGGTGTTATTTCCCCACTTAACGCCTACATTCAAAGCCCGTAACATTTATGAATTGAAATCAACGATAAATGAGGTGCATCAATTATTTCTCGCTTTTCTGTAAGTAGACTTGACTGCGTTACTGTGAAAATAACCTGTAATTTACATTTTTATTATTTTGCACTGCCTTTTTGAAATGAATCGGATTAGCTGCAGTGTTTTCCGCTTGTGTTGACACACAGTTCTGCAAATTCATGATGCCAAGAGTGGGAAAAATTAGCATTTATCCCACTTGTAATTACCACGTGGAGGCTGAGGTGAACATTTTTTTTTCCCATTCGAAAGGTCAGATTTACTATCCATCTGACGTGACACAAATGCGGCGTTCGGTGTTAGTGTACTTTAGCGACTGATTTTGGTGCGTGCGGCGTAGTTTTGAGACTGGTTGTAGTTCTTTAGTGTTTTATCTGAGACTTTAGTGGAGATTTGTACCATGTCTCTATGGCGATAAACCACTTTAGAGCGCCGCGCGGCCCAATATTTTATCTCAACACCATCACAGAAGGCAGGTGGAACTGATTGAAAAGAAATTATGATAGAGGGAGAGAAAAAAAGAGGCACACAGCATCTGCAGAGCCTAGCTGAGGACATTGGAGGGAAGATTGAATACAGGTTATCAAACCTGAACCCAAAATAAATCTCTTTCATCAAGCTCTCTCTCCATCTCTCTCTGTCTCTCTCTCTCTCCGATGCGCTCTCACAGCTTTTCTGTATACTCGGTATAACCAGATCAAACCTGCGACGAACCGCTGACTCAGTCGACTCAGGTCGAGCTGGAAACCAAGAAACAAAGAATCATCACTTCCTCAGAAACCTGAAACGAAGGTGAAACACTATTCTATTTAAATAAGAAATCCAGGTAATTTTTGCACACCCGTCATTAGCGCAAACATTCATCTAGCTGAAATATAACTGTGGTGAGACCTCTGCTTAATACATTGCAATATTTTAGAGGATATATTAATGGCATATTAAAGCAACTTGGGTGTCTAAAAATCCTGAGAAACTCTGAGAAACTTGAATGTTTCATATGGTCTCACTAGGAAAAAAACAGTAGCCTTATTTAAAGTTGTCTGTATGATAAAACGTTGCTTATAAATGTTAATATTTCAGAGGCACCATTTTTATTTAATTGACTCCAATTTCTGAACACCATTTCACCCACCATTAACACAAAAATTAATCCAACAAATGGAGTATCACTGAGGTTGTTTTTGATTACATGGTAATATTTTAGAGGACATATCCTTTTGAAAAAAAAAAAAAAAAATTGTTAAAAATTGTCTGTATAATACAAGTGAAACTGCTGTAAATGATGTAGTAATATTATAATGACGACAAATTAAAATGCCATTTTTATTATTATTATTATTATTATTATTATTATTAAACGTAACTCAAAGCTCCCAACTCCGATTCATTTATTTTTAACACACTTAACTAAAACACTTAGCTGCAAGGAGTATTGTTGAGGTGGTTTGTAATAAATAGTAATATTTTAGAGCAAGAAGTTATGGCATTTTAATGCAAAAGGGGTGTTCAAAATTCCTGAAAAACTTTAAAGTTTCAAGACCACACAAATGTTCGTCTGCGTGAAATCAGAGAGACCATTAGCTGTTAAATGATAATATTTTAGAGGATATAATCATGACAAATGAGAGCGGCATGTCTCCAAATCTTGAGACACTCGACATTTTTTTAATCTCCAAACTCCAAAATGACGTATCACTAACAAAACATTAATCCGCATGAAGTATCGCCGAGCCTGTTTGTATTAAACGATAATTTTTCCACGAATTTAATCACTTGCGTTCATCCGACGAAAGAGAAGATGAAGATGAAGACGTGCAAACTAACGCGGGAAGAGAAAGAGACAGGCCAATTTCCTGGCGCCTTTCATCAGTATTCAGTGGGCAGTGTTTTATTATGAGGCAGACAGGTCATGGTGGGACTCTGTGGGCTGTCTGGAGTGAGACATATCCAGCCCAGCACAATTAGCAGACACACACACACACACACACACAGAGACACATGCACTCGGACATGCATGCACACACACTCATGTATGTTCACACCTACATCCATGCATGCTCGCACACCAACAGGCGCACGAGCACGCCCATATAGTATGCATGAAGACACGCCGACACACACTGAGGCAGGGTGGCAGCGGTGGTAATTGCAGTGTGGTCTGACAGCCATCTTAATGAGATAACGAGAGATAGCCGCCGCCGCCTCCTCCTCCTCCTCCTCCTCCTCCGCCTCCCTCTACAGAGCCAGAGACAGACGGAGAGGTCGACCTCAGAGGGAGCGAGATGACAGGGCGGAGAATGGAGGGAGGTTAAAGAGGGAGGAGAGGAGAGAGACGAGCAGGACAAAAGGAGAAGGAAGGGATTTGTGCCGTTAGAGCACAAAGGCACAAAGACGATGAGGAGCAGAGCGACCTCAAGGAGACAGAAGAAGGAGGAGGAGGGAGGAGGAGGACACCGTGGGGGGAGGAAGAGGAAAGGGCAGATGCAAGGGAAGAGCTGGCGGTGGCGACTTCAGAGGAGTAACAGAAGAGGGGAAAGGAGGGGAGGACTTGAGCAGAGGAATGGTGGAAGGTAGAGAAAGAAACTAAGACAGTGCAGCGGAGGCCATAGCTGTGAGTTGGAGGATTATGAGGCTGATTAAAAAACCCCAGAGCAAGCAAAACTAAGAGTCTAACAGCCACTAGCAGACTGTATAAGAGACCAATGTGAGCAGATGAGTGAGTTCATGTCAGTAGCTGCATTTCCATACAACATTCAAATCAGCTGCAAGCCAGTAATTAAATTTAAAGAAGTACAAAACAAGTGAATTCAAGTACGATTCAAAAACATCTGCTTAAGAAGATAAAACACAGCCTCCGAATGATGCTGATGACGATATATCCTACCACATCAACATCATCTGACCGTTGCTACGGGCAACCGGTTTGTTTAGTAGCTCGACGGCTGTGCATCGTTTTGCAAAGACGGACAAAATGAGTCAACATCGTTAAAGTTATAGTTGCATCGTGCTGCTATTTCCTGCCTAATTCCATTCTTTGCACATATGAGACAAAGGTATGTCTGCCCACCTGTTCCCCTTGATGTTACCGCCATCCGCCATGACAGCCAGCTCCCTCTGTCAGAGGTCAGAGGTCAGAGGTCAGAGGTCGTGGAATTAAATCCCATGTGCATGTCCTGTTTTTATTCAGCAAATATGCCCTTCCATAAATTTTAAGTCACATTTGGGGCTTTTTATTTGACATTTGCCATTACCATCAAGGATTTTTTTATTTGATATGGCAAAATGTGGATATAATGGGTTGACATAATCGCAGTTACATCTGGAGGCCTGTGTTGTTGGTAATGGTGCTAAACAGTAAGTTTGTAGTGGTGGGAAGATGTTCACACCAGAGTAAATTCTCTCCAGAACAACACAATTATGCAAATATGGTTTATACTTTACAGTGAACATGATATGGCATAGAGAAGCTGGGCCAGCTTTACAAGAGTGTGACTTTACTCTGCAATGCCTCACTAAAGCCATCTTGTTATTAAAAGCCTCCTTGGCTTTTTCTGCCTGGGCTTGTTGCCGACACACAATTCATATTGCTGTAGCTCTTCAGCAGGTTACATGTGTAGTAAAGATGTTCTATAAACTAAATGCAGGCTCAGCA
This sequence comes from Myripristis murdjan, assembly GCF_902150065.1. Classification (NCBI taxonomy): domain Eukaryota; kingdom Metazoa; phylum Chordata; class Actinopteri; order Holocentriformes; family Holocentridae; genus Myripristis; species Myripristis murdjan. The sequence goes on along the minus strand of NC_043983.1, from coordinate 31,000,395 downwards.
GATGAAAACAAATGTCTCTCTCCAAACCGTACAGGATTATACAGTAAATATGTGTCCCACCTGCAAGCCCGGCTTCGCATGACCTAAATGGTGAATAGACTAACCGCCTGATCGACCTCGCCATCCCACAGCCCTACACTATCACTAACAGGACAAAAAAAAAAAAAAAATCTACAGGTTAATACAGCGCTTCCATATAGGACCAACATGACTCGAAGATCAATGACTCAATTTGTCTAAATTTTTTTTTAAAAAATTACAGTAAACTGCCCTGTGAGATGAAATTTAAAACACCATTTTCTGATACTATATCAGCATTTTTTTTCCTTTATTGGATTTACATCAGCCACAGGTTTCTTATGTAACTGCACACTACAAAATAAGAGTCCCTCCATCTCTCTCTCCCCCCTCCCCCTCTCTGCTTTCTCACTCTGTGGGTCTATCCCCTCTTTTTATGTGTGTGTGTGTGTGTGTGTGTGTGCGCGTGCGTATGTGTGCGTGCACTTAAATGCCTGTACTCCTAATCCAGCCCCCAGGTGATTTTCAGGAGGTTAGTGATGTGGAGTGATCCTGCTCTGTTCTAGGACTCACTGTTCTTGTTCAGCACACACACACACACACACACACACGTCCACACATATTCGTATACAGACACACAGATCATGGACACACTCACACTCTCTCTCTCTCTCTCTATCTCTCTCTCTCTCTCTCTCTCACACACACACACACACATACACACACACAGAGTGGAGGCCAGATGGGCACATCTGTGACCAACTGCCATCCCATGCAGACCAGGTGTTGATGTGTTTGAGTGTGTGCATCAGTGTTTTAACACAATGAAAAAAAAAAAAAAAACTAAGAGCCCTTTTACTGGATTGGAAGCCCATTCTCAGATTAGAGACCGCCTTTGATGGAGGCACTTTTTATTTATGATTTGTACTCTAACACATGGATTACAGTTTCCTCTGCTGCAGACTCTCTGTTGTATTGTATTGGACTGTATTATATTCGGCTGTAGTCTCTTCTGTTCTGCTGGGATGTAACCCTTTTGACTGTGGGCCAGAGCCAAATATGTATACATGACTAACCAGCTTCGCCTGTAGCACACTGATGCTGCATTGAGCTGGGCTCACAACATAATGTGCAGATACAATATGTATCCAGCATAGTGCACTAATACTATAAAACACAATGTCATTTTTTTTCTTTCTTTGTTTAACCTCTATTTACACAGGGGAAAGACAAATGACAACTCTATCTAAATTTATCTCACGCCCCTTAAAATAAAACACAGAGCCTACGCCTCCCAGCAAAGTGTACCGTACTCTCTTAGAGAAAATGGTGCATCACAAAACCATCTTTGGATTGTCTCTATAGTGCAGGGAGAGACAAGTTCCTCCTCTCTGGTTCAAGACATGATAATAAGCGTAATCATTTGAGTTTGGTTGGAAGGAAAAACTGCATGCACGGCAAAAAAAAAAAAAAAAAAAAAAATCTCTTCTTAACAAGTCATTTAGTCTCACGTTTAGTCTTAAAAATCTCTCTTTTTGTTTTCTTGATCCAGTGAACCGGCATCTTCCAGTGGGATGAGATAATCCCACTTATTTCCAATGCGGTTTCAACACTTTCAGTATTTTATTTATATTTAATTTATTCATTCATTATTAATTTAATGGGAAAAAGAAACATGTCAGAATCAGGCACATCAGCCCACTAGGATCAAAAAAATGACTCTTGATTCAAGAAAATTCTGGAAAAACAATTCGATTAGTGTTGGAATCAAGTGGGATTATCTAACTCCACTGGCAGATTTTTTTCACTCGTCTGAAGAAAAAAACAATACTTTAACACTGAATATGACACTAAATGACTCGTTAAAATGGAGATTTTTGCAGCGCCTGGTTGCCAGGTCCTGCTATCTGAATGAACAACAACCCTGCCGTATCCCCAAAAATCTTCAGTGCATTTAAAGTCCTGTGGTTTTGGATTTTGGAAACTGAAATACCCTCCGTTTTCCAAATGTCCCTCCACTTTGTACAAAGCAGCATTGTTAGATTTTCATTCTAAGTCATGTAATAAAAGAGCAGTTGTAATTATATTTTCCTGTTGAATTAATGCCTCGTTGGCTTCCTCTTCAGCTCTTAAAATCCACTGAACATTTGGGTGTTTTAGCCCTCCTAGAACATTTTGTCTGTGCTCTTGCTCTTAATTGCATTATGGAGAGCAATAACGCGCACACACACACACACACACACACACACAGTGTCCTATGCTGCAGAATAGCGTCTGCTGTCAGGGTGTCTGGATGTGATGGTGAAACAGATAGTGATTTATAGCAGACACAGAATGGCTGCCTGAGATGGATGCAGCACACACTCTCTTTTAATATATCACACAAATACCACACACACACGCATACACACGCACACACACACACTTTTGTTGTCATATATCTCACACACACACACCCACACACACGCTTTTAATTCATCATGGCTGACTGACCCATATATCGCCACCCAAAGCACTGTGAGAGAAAGTGACACAAAAACAGAGGAGTAACTACAGAAGTGGGAGGATGGCAGAGGGGTGGAGGGCAAAATAATGGATGGGGGGGATGAGGAAAAAATGATTGGCTGTAGTTTGATTCAGTACCGAGCAATACGATACGACACGCATCAATGAAATCACTACACATCAATATCAAGACCCAGAACTTGCATTTTTATACCTGGCCACGTCCAGAGAGTTTTGAAACGAACCCACTGAGCTGGAAACGCCGTCAGATCACAGCAAAACGTATGATGCCTCCTCTCTGAGGAGGGAAGGTGGCATGTATGTGATTTGTGATTTCCTTCTCACGCCTTCCGCCAATCTTCTCTCCATTCTCATCTTTAAACTTAATCCCAATCATTTGCATATAAATAAATGTCCGTTTTGCTACTTATTCGTATGTGATTCAACCTCCGGTGACTTTGTGAAAGCTTTTACGTTTCCTATTCCAAACACTAGCTCTTTCCAGCAAAATCAGGATAGTTCTGAGTTTACCGCTGCAAGTTTGCATTCAAACGGCTGACAAAGTTGTAAATATGGGTAGTAATTTTGGGGGCGAGCATTTTAATTTTATTTATTTATTTTTTTGTAGCTGTAACTTATCACCTTTATGCATGTGGACAGTATTTGCCTTTTTCTCATTATGTGCAAAAATTATTATAACACTGATCAGTCCTATCAGTGAGCAAACCAATAGCGATTTTAACAATTTACTTCTCCACTTCATTGTTTACATCTTTCTGTAGAAAATGTCTTTGGTCTGGCTTCTTGATATCCCATCAGACATAATAACCACCTGAGCTGGTACACTTGCTAAATAAGAGCTGGTCATGTGACATTTTTTTTTTTTTTTAACTTTCAAAGTTGATGAGAGCAGCCTGTTGCAGCATTAGTGTAAAAAGCGATTAAAAAATAATAATAAGTGAATAAATAACTAAAAACAGATTGCTGAAATTAGCTGTTTTTTTCCACTCTGGACCACTTCACTTCGTCAATTCTGATGCATTTTTCTCCAGGAGAATGGACAGGCGAGTGATTTAGAGATGAGAAAGAAAAAGGGAAAACAAATGGTTTTGCAGAATCGTGCGTTGCCACACTGCGAAGGAGCAACAGCAACACACCTCCTGCCACTGACGCCTCAACATTAACAAATTTTTCATTCCTCCATCGATCTGTGCGGTATGGCTCTCTCTCCCTCTCTCCGTCTTTCTTCTGCTCTCTCGTTCTCTCCCTTCCCCAGACAGTGTAAAGATTACATCTGTGCTTTCATTACACAGCTTTATTTTCCATCGCTGAGCTGAAATTGTGTCTTGCTGTTTGCCATCATTCGGCTTTATTACCGAAGCAGCCAGACTGTGTCAACAGGCTCCTCTGTCTGATCCTCTACTCTGTTGGTTGTTAGACTGTCGTGTTACAGGAGGTTGTTGGCTTAGAAAATGCCTGCAAACCATCGCAGATATTAAACATCAAAATACCGCAATTCGAGCTTGAAATTAACACTAACCACCAGCCAATGCTAATAATTTTTCAAAACGGCTTTTTCATGTCTGTCAGCTCTGCTAGCACTGGCAGGCGGCAAACCTGTTCTGCACGCCACTTTGCAGTCTTAAAAAAGCATCTGGCAGCAGAAAACTAAATTGGCTGGTGAAGTCCTGAATCCACTGTAGAGGCTTGACAAGAAAACAAAAGTTCATGCCCTCGAAGAATTTGCATGTTCGTAAATAAAGGGAGTGTCTGTATTTGTGTGCTTTCCTGGAGGCCCCTGCAGCATGGGCAGTGCAAATCCATTTTTTTTTTGCATATATGATACAAGTCAGATATTTTTTTTTCTCATGATGGAACAGTAAAAAGCACATGAGGTATTTGATGTTTCGATATCAGATAGAAGCCACTGTCATGTGGCTTGAAATGTGATGTAAATCACATTTGTGGACTTGTGACTAAGTTTGACCCCTGTGATCAGATTCAAAGGGTTTTCTCCCAGTGCATGACACTAGTTTAATGCCGTATGCTGTGGCTGGGATGGTAAACAACATAAATAGCCGGAGACACAACTAACAAGAAGCATAAGGAGTCTGAAAAATCCTCCTCCACCATCGTTCTCCAACACGTTGAACTTGTGCTGCACTGTGACTAGAAATTGCTGACATATTAAAAAAAAAAAAAAAAAGAAAACACCAAGGCTAGCTAACATTAAAATGCATCTACATTGTTGCCATGCCAACCAATGAATAATGGCAGCAAAGAGTTGTACAGCTTTTATCTGCACAAATGTGATCTTGTCACTTCCACAATGCAGTGTGCCCATTGAGCCTAAAATATCAGATTTTACAAAGAAATTGGATTTTTTTTTCTGTTGTGTGAATGAAACATTAGAGACTGTGTGAAATGCATATGTTATAATACATATATTTACAGAACAGCTAATCCTAGTTGCACTTCAGTTACACTGAAAGATAAAGATTCAAATGCCTCTTGTCGAAGTGTTTAGGCTTTTCTTGTCGGACTTCTTCAACCCAAATCCTTAGTTGAGGACAGAGTCTAATGAAGTTAGTTGCTAAGTTGTGGCTGTGAACTGTCACTAGTGTCATGATTTTCTTTGCAAACATAATTAGCGCTAAGATAGTTTTCACTCGCCTCACTCCCTGCGTGCTTCTCTGTAATCTGTCACAAATATCAGCGTTCGGGAATCAAAATCATACCATTTACCAGAATTTGACATTGGTAAATCACATAAAAGAGTGTACCGAAGGTCTGAGGAGGTGTGAGGATGGAGGCAGGGACGGGCAAAGTAGAAAGTAGGAAGACAAAGTATTTAATGACATGAGCCGAAAGCTTTCAACATCCTACATTGGACACACACATACACACATACAAAGACACCTAATGATCTGTGTCACAGCTGGCGCCTTTCACCCATCTGATAGAAGATGAAGGATAGATCAATCTTTCGGGCGTGTGAGGATATAACAATCTTGCTCTTCATCAAAAGGCTACTGGCCAATATCCTGGCTCGATGGGGTGCCGTATGCATGAGACTCCCACACACACACACACACACATGAACACACACTTCGCAGGCCCTCCCTCTGGGCCGGGTAATAGCCGTGGTGTGTGAGATTTAATCAGAATGTCAGCGACAGGACGACGGCGGCGTCTCTGATAACAGAAACGAGAACGGAAATTCAAAGAAAAACTTCAGGTTTGTTCTACTTTACTCTCCTGTCTGACACGCCAACTGGAGATGAAGAGTATTTTTTTTTTTTTTTTCCCCAGATGATTTGAGAGCCATTTCATTTAAAGAAAACATACACAGTGTATTCTCTTTCAAAATGATTGCTGCTATGAAAGTAAAATACACTGCGCAAATATCACTGAAGTTATTAATCACATCCATATAAGGAGATAAGTGGAGCCCCTAAGTGGAGGCAAATATCTGGACAACTCTAATGGGCAGTTTCTTCACTACCATTTATTTATAAGGCACATTTTATTGCATTCATGGAGAAAACCAGAGTTGCAGCTTATTTGTACTCATAATGCAGAAGTGGACTTGCGACCACTGGTTGCTGGTGCAAATCCCGGGAAAGACTGTGAAAATGTGTGTAGCGGGGTATTTTGGAACACCGTGCAGTTCAACATGACCCGCACTCAGGGAAAAAAAAAATGTTTAAAAAATGTTTCTTATTTATTTTTCAACATGATGTACAATAATGACATCTCCGAAACGTCTGGTGGCACGGCGTTGTACATCACGCTGAAAAATAAATAATAGATGAGCATGTTTTTCCTGAGTGTGGCTCACGTTGAACTTTACTGGAGCCTCTTCGCTGTGGAGTGATCCAGAATGCGAGAGAGGTTTTTTTCTGCAGGCGAGCACGCTGGTTCTCAAACGGTGTATTCTGAAACACACACACGGTGCACAGTTCAGTATCCCTGGATAAACGAGCATCGAGAAAATAAAAGTTTGAGTGGCTCCTTTGTTCCTGGCGGCTAACTTTCCTCAGCTGCAGTATATGTGATTCTCCATTTCTGGGACAGTTGAATCAAATCTGGACATGAATAACTTTGCACACGAGACTGGAAAAAAAAAAAAAAAAAAAAAAAAAACAGTTGATGCAGCAGACACTGACTTGGTCGACTGGATGTCTGAATTTTTACATCCAAATAAGCTTGAATCTGTGAGGCAGAAAACAAATGCCTATATTCCCATAAATCACCCTAAGAACTGCTCCTGTGTGAGCTCGGTCAATACAGAATGGTCTAGGACTTTTGCCCTGATGACACAGGCAGGGTTGGCTTTTTGTTTTCAGCTTTGCAAAAGCATTGTTCATACACTTTATTCTCCAGATACAATAAAAAAAAATCGATTAATTCATTTTAAGGATGAATTTCACTCAAACAGTGAATATTAAAAGTAATGCAATTTGGCTCTCTGCTCCCTGATGAGAGCCACAGCTTAGCCAAAATGCATCTGCATGTGTCGATAGAGTGTAATTATTGAGTTATGTGCAGCGGCGGTTTAATAGCTTCACCTGGAGAAAGCCTTCGACTTCATTACAGCGTTGCAAGACGTGCAAAATAATTCACTGTATAAAGTATTAGGAGGAGAAAGTTAGCAAATCCCCCAGAGTTTCTGAGTGTGGCCAAATGTGACACAGGTAATGACTTGTCTCGCCGGTTTTACGTGACTGGTCTCAGCACAGAGGTCTCGGGTAGGCTTGTGTACTTCCACACACACACACACACACACACACACACTAGTGCTGGGTGATACAGCTGAAATCAATGTCAGGATACTCCTAAGGATTATTTTTGATTATTTCCAATATATAGCACAATATGACTTGTACAAAATCATGTTAAAAAATTATCATTCATCGTATTGAACTGAATGATAATTTTTAGGACTTTGAAATTTAAAGTTGAGTTTTTCCCATTAAAATATTGCAATATTCAATATTATCACTCCACCCCTTGATATTATTGAATCTGCCCTGGTGAAGTTCAGCGTCATGTCAAAAATCCTGTACAGTCTTCAACCTCAAACCTTACTTGGGAGGTTTCATGCCTAATTTTGTTAGTATCTAAATAAAAATCTCTCCTGAAAAACAACAACCCTGGTTAAGAAGAAGGGTTCTGTCATACTTATACATGATATTCCCTCGCTGTTCCACATCGTGTCGGTTACACGTTAATATGGATCTGTCCCTGCCACCAGCCTTTCTCAGCGAAGTCCACCCTCCTGCTGAAACGGAAAAAATCGCTGTGTGAAAAGCGCTGTGAAAAGCGCTGAGGAGGACATGGCCGAGCGTGGCAGAGACTGGCATGGAAAAGTGTGGACATGGCACCTTTCACGGGAAGAGGAGGTCACCTTCTGCGATCCAATTTTCCATCAAATTGCTGCTTCCTCCTCGACGACAAGACTCTCCATGAGCCCATTCTCAGTTCTTCCCCTCCCATCATGACACTTTCTCCCTCTTCACTTTAACCATCCTTCTAACCCCCCTTTCCTGTTTTCACTTGGTCTTTCTATTAGAGTTCCACCGCCGTGTTTTTTTTTTTTTTTTTTTTGAAGCCCAATACTGATATTTTTGAGGAGAAGCTGCCAGTAGCTGACACTTTTTTTTTTTTTTTTTTTAAATTCTTGGCTTCTTGGGGGAAAAAAAGAGTCTGAAACATGCAGATCATTATCATCTTGCTAAACTACATCGATACAATTGCCTAAATTTAATAAAAAAATAACATTATCGAAGCATTTAGACCATTACGGGGCACTAAAATTGATCATTTAGCTCATTTATTCAGCATCCCCCGTCATAAAGTGGTGGCAAGAAAGCAGAAATGTCTCCCTCTCGAAGAAAATGGAGAAGTTCAGGCTGGAACAGAAGGTTTTCTTTAATGGAAGGCGTCTGGAGCCCTATTCTGATGGAATTAGTTTTACTGGAGGTGGGGTACTGTAATTATTATTAGAGCATCTCTGTGATTTTAGTCCCGTCTGAATCAGTCATTAACTTTATGGATTTTTTTTTTTTCTTTTAACAGACGGGCGCATCCCTGTGCTTGCAAAGATTACGGCATCTTTTACCTAATAGAAAATGCCTTGTAAAAAATGACACGGGGTGGCCTAATAGTCCTGTTCCAAATGACATGCTGGTAATTGCTGTGTTAATTCCTGTGGGAAAAGCAAAGCCGAGTCAGACAGGTACCTCTATATCGAACGTGATGATAGATTTATACCATGGAAATTCAACAAAAACCCTGTTTCCCTGTAGGATATGGATCATAACAAAAACAACATAGATTTGTGCATACTTGGGCGGAATCTGATCAAAAATGATGCATGAGAGTGCAGCTCATGGTAATTGGACGATATCTGATTTTCAGAAGAAGGCGAATATCGACCCCGTGTCCTTGCCAACCGATATTTGCGTGTGCGCCGCCTTCCCCGGGCTCTATACCTCCCACAATGCCACCCCTCGCTCCCTCCAAATATTTCATCCCCTTTTCCTATTTGCCTTCTCTCAGCAGGAGCACCGTAAGTGTTTCATTTCAAACTGGAGGAGACGCATGACCTCCCATGATCAGCCACGCTCCCTCCCTCCCTCCCTCCCCCTCATTCCCTCTGTCTTGGCTTCCTCAACTCTTATTTCCTTTCTCATTTCCTTTCCTCCTCATCCCCACCTTATCCTTGCCCCCAATTTCAACCACCCTTCCCCCTCTATCTTTTTGAATTCCCCCTGCCCGTTTATTATCGCGCTCTCTTTGCCTTTATCACACTATAGCTTTCTCTCTCAATGCCTTGGCCCTCATTGTCTTTAATTTTGTGTCCGTCTTAAGCTGCGGTGCGTTTCAGTTTGGTTGAATGCTGTACCAAAAACACGTCTTTGCGGTGAATATTTCATTAAAGGTAAGCTGAAATAAACAGAAAAGCATTTTTTACTATTGCATTTTTAACCCTTTATAGGGCAAGTGACTATTTTTGGTAATTTCAGAAATTTTACATATCAGGCCCATCCCCTGTCTCAGTTAGTTCAATAATCATTTGGTCTTCACCCAGCCAATCAGCAAAGATCGCTCTATATCCCAGGTCACATGATTGTGGCATTTTGACCAATCTCAATGGCTTTGATTTTCTATTACAAAATGAAAATTTTAGAAAAATTTTATAGAAGTAATAAAGTCCTGTCATGTTCTCTAATAACAGTCTAGGGTTGTTTTTTTGAATTCGAAGTATTTCAACGAGTGCCCTATAAAGGGTTAATCATTTTATTTTTCATCCCTCTACGCTGCATTTTACATCGTGTGACACCAGGTTGAATTTGGGGGGAAATGTGCCGGGTTGCTTTACGGCACAAAACAGGAAGAGGGTGCCGTTCTGACGGAGAACAGGGAGATAAAGGGGGCTAAATGACGGAGGGACATACAACATCCTCTTAATGAATGGGGAATGAGGGCAGAAAGCAATGCTGTTTATTGTTTAGGAAATGTGGTTGTAATTTTTAGAAACACTAGCATGAGAAACGCTAGCGCTCCCAATTCATTTGACTGTATGATGCTGTTTTAAAATGGGTCACACAGCACCTTTAACCAGCCTCGCCCCCGCCCCCCCCTCTGCCCCAGGTAGCTTATCTGGTTCTCATGCTGATATCTTGGAGTCCTTTCACTGTGACCCCAGACTCATCACATCACACACTCCATTGCCACAGACAGGCAAGACCCTCAGAAACACACGCACACACACACACGCACACACACACACACACACGCCTATAGTTGTAACAGAGCCAATTTAGTCCAATCAGCCTTGCCGCCTAAAGCGGTGTGTAGACAAAGGCAGTTGTCTCTTTGATATGAGCCACACTGCTAAATAGGAACCAAATTAATTCTTAATCCCTCCTTTTCTTCAATGTGTGTGTGTGTGTGTGTGTGAGTGTGTGTGTGTGAGTGTGCGCGTGTGTCAGGGTGCTCATGTGCTTGAGCATGTGTCCTACACACATACTCAAAGTGTGTGTTGCTACACATCAATGTATGTGTGTGTGCTCTTGTGTCCTTGCATATCGGTCCTTGCATGTGTGTGTGTGTGTGTGAGCTTTCATGTCTGTGGGGGCATTATATCCCTGCAAGTGTGTGTGCGTGTACGTGTGCAGGTGTATGTGTGTTTCTCAAGGTGTGTGTATGCGCGTACAAACGTAAGGGTGTGTGTGTCTCTGTGTGTGTGTGTGTGTGTGTGTGTGTGGTTTGAGTGAAATGTCACTAGCTGTTGGCGCTGAGCACAATGAAGCAACTCCGTTAGCCGCTAATTGGCCAGGTTTTGCAGGAACTACCCGACAGGTTGACAAATAAAGCTCTCCTGCTCTCCTCTCCTCTCTGGATGTTTTAATGAAAATGGAGGAATAAAGTGAAAAACAGCCAAGAGGTTAGAGTCTGTGCCACGCCGACTGCAGGGAAAACAAAGGCGGAAATATCTAGAAATAAGACATGCATTCCATGAAAGTCAAAATGAATATGGAAAAGGAAAAAAAAAAAAAAAAGAAAAAGAGGTGCAATGCCGCTTCTGTCTTTGTCAGCTGGATGGGTAATAAGGCAGCCGTGGATTCATTTAGCAAAGATGACAAAGCGAGCATAACAATGTCTCTCTCTCTCTCTCTCTCTCTCTTTGTCTTTCTTTTTATCTGTCTTCATGAGCCTTGATGTTGACCTGCTTCTGCCTCACACTTCCTCTCCTGTCCCTTGGAAAGTAACTCGGTAAATTTACTGTGGCGCTGTAATTAAGTACAGTTTTGTGATACCGACACTGTACTTGAGTACTGAAATTCAGGGAGACTCGATACCTTTTCTTGCACTTGGCTACGTTTCAGAGGGAAATACTGAAATGTGTCTGCACCGCATTTATCAGACGGCTGCAGCGACTAGTTTCTTTGCAGAATAAGCTTTTACATGCAAAACATCAAATCTCATGCATTGTAAACTAGTCAACAGCATATGGAGCGTCATTAAAATACGTCATCTGAACGGAGCCAGGTTTCACAATGACTGTATATTTTTCTTTTACTGCCAATGCTTCTATACTTTCACTTGGGTCGGATTTGAAACGGAGGACTTTCTGAACTCTTCCTCTGTCACTGTGCCACTCGCTGTACTTCTCTGTTTCTGTCACTCAACCTCTTTCTTCTTCTGACGCTTTTAGTCTGAGTCGCTCGACCCCCCTCTCTCTCTCTCTCTCTGTTAGTGTCCATCTCACTCTACCTCTCTCTACCTCTCACTCTCTGTCACTCTGTCTCCCTCTGCCTGTGTCTCTCTTGCTCTGCCTCTCTCTCTCTCTCTCTCTCTCTCTCTGCATCTGTCACTCTCTCTCTTCCACTCCCTATCAGTCTGTCTTAGACATAGGGAGACAGTCATAGTCATACACACACATAAAGGAAGAGAAAGGAGCTTGTGTGTGTGTGTGCGTGTGTGTGCACTGGTTAATTTGTATATTAGGACATTTTATCTAAGTACTTAAATGTCTATGAGGACATTTTGATCTATGAGGGGAAAAAAATCAATGTTCTAAGAAGCTGAGCAGCGTAGAGACTGTCTGGATATCAGTATATCAAGTTAACATCTTTACGACACAGAACTGACAGCATCTGCATGCAAGATACAAAACGACGTCCTGGCTTTCATCAAGCAGCACAATTTGAAGTATCACTGAAAGATAGCCACGGAAAACACAGTAAATGTAACGGCTCAAGCCCAACACCGCCGCAAAGTGAAAGAAATGATCTTAAACTAGTTATCTTGGGCCTTTCACTTTTTTTTGTGACTCCGGGACAAAATGCCAGTTGAAGGATGTTGGACTGTAAGGCAGGATTTTAATACCTTAATAAATAAACCAACATGAGCAGCTTAGTGATTCAGTGCTGGACATCAGCCTGGGTTCCTGACTCGGATGCTGCTCTTCTGTGGCCTGTCCAAAACACCAAGATGAAGCTATCCAAGGTCACATCAGCTATATATATATATATATATATATATATATATATATAAAAAAAGCTTAGTGCTAGACCCAACCCAGAAACTTTTGCACACCTGGAATTGCTATGCAATCCATGCACTGTTTTCTGGAGTAAATATAACAAGAACCGCTGGGGTTCTTTGCCTTTTCTCTTGCCTCAGCTTCTTGAATTCGGGAACAGATGCAAGGCCCTAGCTGAGCAGGAAAGCCTTTCTTCTGCTGCACAACAGGGATACTGTCCTGGACATTTCATGGACTGCCTTTAAGGACGGTGGATCAATGCACCATCCACTACTTCAGCACACTGGTCACGGCGTCTTTGCAACAGACAACAAACCAGAAACTTGTGGCTGACTCCATTCCCTGGTGCTGCTGCCTCTGACACCACCGAAAGAATCCCACAAATGAGTCTATTAGTCCTCCATACATAACAGCCATCTGCATGTTAACCTCAGAATATAAACTGTACTGGTGATTTCAACCTTGAACATCTTTTCAGAGCTGATGGTTTTCACCCTAGACAGATTTTGAGGAAAAAAAAAAAAAAAATCTCACAGCAAACCCACAATACAACACTCACTGCCGGTGTGCTCCCATGTTCCTCTGCTTCTCTTCCCTCCAAGCAAGCCTGAAACAGGAATGTAAACAACTTGCCAAGGAAATGGCGTAACCTTGAAAGAAATGAAATCAACCAGCATTCTGATAACAACCGCGCACACTATCTCATTCTGTTTCCTCCTCTCCTTTCTCCTTTGCTGCTGACTTACTGAGGAGAAAATTGGAGGAGATAGACACAGTATTAACACTTGCGGGCGGGGGGGGGAGAAAAACAGAGCAGCTCCGTGCATGCAAGGCCCGAGAAACTCACTGGAACGGCTGTATGGGCTGGAAAGCCTGAAGAGCTGTACGCTTAATGTTACAAGTCTCCCTGTTCCCTCAATTACTGGCAGTTTAAGACCTATCGTAAACAACAGAAGGGAGCAGAGTAAATCAAATCCTAAAAATGTCATCCATATTCCACTTTTGGTCTCTCCACTCCTCGCTGTACCTCCGGCAAAACAGCACTACAAAACTTAACTATTACATCCCGAGCACACAAATCATTTATCGGCAACGACCTAATTAGGTTACTAAATGAGACAGCATGTTTTTAACCGAGACCTGGCTGGGTAGTTATATCCAGGCCACAAGCCATCATCAAAGGAGGAGGCCGTGTCGGTATCCCTCGCATCCTTCTTTTGAATCTCTCGCGGTCTTACTGAAATGTAAAGCTGCCGTACGAGCTGTCACAGTGTGCGGGCCTCCCAAAATGGAGCGCTCCATTTCTAGACTATTTTGCAGAGTCGCCATCCATCATGCACTCAAACTATGACAGGACTATTATCGTGGGATATTTTAACTTGCATGTGGACAATGCCGCAGTGTGATAACAAATGGATTTTACGGGTCTTTTAAGCTCCGTGAATTTCACTCACCATGTCCAAGGACCTACAGGACTCACAAACACGAACACACAAAGGATCTCAGTGTAAACGGAAGACTTGTAATAGATGGAAAATACATTACTATCATCACTGTTTATACTGTATATCATTTGCTTGATAAATTATGCAATAATATCATAAATACTTTTATTAATGGAGAACATACTCTAAAGAAACAATCTATGCTCATCAGAGACTACAGATTTTATATCACTTTTGCTGTCCTTCACCCTCCTCATCCTCATATGGCAGCAATCAAACTGATCATTTTTTTTATGCTAAATTACAGGATAACATTAACTCTGCTGTCTGCTTGAGAAAATAAAAGACAAGAGCATATTTATAACCTTACCTTTTGAACTTTTCCTAACCTTTATTTATCCACGTTAGCTTGGCTGAGCACACATGCTCTTTGTCAGCAACGCCCTGCTGCACATTCACCCACACACACACACACACACACACACACACACACACACACACACACACACACACACACACATTCACACCTGGAGCTGCACAGCACAACCTCAGCCAAGCAGCCACAGCGCTTTCGCTTCAACACCGCACACTTGTGTGTGTTTCCTGTGACACGTCTCAGCTGTGCCGCTGGGAATATGAAAATATCAGTTGCTTCAATCACTCTTGGGGGTCCTACATGAAAGAAGTTCAGAAAACCTGTGATGCTCAGCAAGTAGATTTAATTTATTATTGATAATTATCAATATGACCTGCTACTTATCTTTCTATAGAAGGCGTTGTGAGGAGCAGGACTCTGAGACGTGCTGAGAGGAGAGATGTCAGCAGACACTATATTGGAATTGCATACGTTTGACGTTTGTTGCCATATTGAACAACTTTATTCAAAATATGGATTTGTTGAACACATTTATTCATAAAAGTAATTTTTAAGGCCCAATAATCAAAATGAAATGCAATGGCTTTAAGTTATTACTATTGATTTGAATGTTGGTAATTTTAGATTTGTTTTTGAAAGTCAGTTCAGTGAGCCCTCCGTGAGACGCAGTGGTGTTTCTGCTCCTTAGTGAGGCATGTTTGGCAGACGCCTCCTCTATGGTGGTATTCACACAGAAAGTGGAAACCCGGGTGGATTTGCTGCAGTTTGGACCCACGATTGCCAGCTTACATGATTGGCCTGAAGAGTGTGACGTCAGATTATGTTATGATAAAACGTCTCACCAGACAATCACTACTGGCTACCCTGCGTTACGCACTGAAAGCACCCGGGACTACGCCAATTTAAAATGAACAGGGGGAGCGCATTCCTGCCTGAATTCTGTCTGAATTCAGCCTAAGTCCTCACCTAGCCAATCACAAGCTATGCAGCACTTTGCTCCATTCCCCAGCCAGAAATCTGCGCCTCATTTCCCCCACTCAGTGAAAAAGTTGCAAATTGTATCCTCGCTATTAGTACGGGGCTGCAGGCTCAAAGACATTTGTTTGCTACCTAGCAGCAGCAGGCCAATCAGTGGGAAAAGCTTTGGGGGGTTCAGTTTGTCTGCTGTTGATCATTGGTGAGGGGGGAACAGCGCTCCATTCTCATTAGCAGACAATGAAAATGAAGGAAATCATTTGAACAAATGTGCCTGTATGCGTAATGGCCGGCTAAACAAACGACGGACGACAATGTGCAACGGCGGCCCGAGAAATCTGCAGGTTTTCATTTCAGCCCAACGCTACAACAGGGGATTTTACCGCTTTAAACTCCTTCACCCAGGAGGAACTAATCAATGAAATCCCCTGGTGTAGTGCTAAACCACTGAAAAATGTATCAAGTCCACAACACTGTTGAATGCTCATGAGGAAATTTATTCTCTCACCAATAATTTCCTTGGGAGCATTCAACGATGCTGCAGACTTTATACACTGCTCGCTAGCTGCCTTTGCTTCAGTTCCTGCACTTGTTACTGAAATGTTGGATGTTTGTGCTCAGATGGCATTCTGTCGTGCTAAGTCATGCCTATCCCAACCTTGTGTATGTGTCTGAGTGTGTGTGTGTGTGTGTTTCTATGTGTGAGAAGAGAGAAAACAAAACAGGGAGGGCGGGAGAGCACATACATGTAGTTCCTCTTGTCTGCACCACAGTAAATCTGCCATGTAAATAGCTGGCCCTGCCGTGAACCAGTGAGAGTGCCTGCTAGCTCCTCACACACACACACTTGCATACACGCACACGCATACATAAACACACACATGCACACACACACAGACACTGAGCTCTTGCTCCCAGCTCCATTCTACTCTGGTGTTCCACTTTCCTGCAGTGTTTCTGACTTTCAGCGGTAATGAAAATGAGTCAGAAATAGCTGTCCTACTTTCAGCTCAAGCCCTCTAATGACACGGAAAAACCTCGTCGCTGGGGTTTCTCCTGTGCTTTCGGGGTAACAGGGGCTTCACAGCTTAAAGGGTAAAAGGTTGGGTTAAATGGCGTATCGCAGCGGGGCGAGCGACGAGTGTGAATCCCTCAAATTGCAAGTGTCAGGATGGACCATTTTGAGAACAAAAGTGTGAATTTGGGCACCTACAGTTTAGGAGGATAATTTCACACCATGCATGTCATGGGTTTGATTGTGCAGCTCAGGACAGCTGCATGCTCACCCCCGTCTTTCCTGTCACCAACCCCCCATGAGCTCTCTGGTGAAGCAGCAGTGCTGTGAAGATAATATTAACATAATAGAAAGAAAATACATTAGCAGATTGAACTTAAAGCCACTCCAGACATGAGGTTTTTCTGTTTTTTCTCTTTTATCTTGAAGTGGAACACAAACTCATGCTCCATCCGAAGACTCACCACTGATTGCTGCACCTCTTCACTTCCTCCACCCCGTCATGCGATAAGATTTTCACTTCACTTTACAAGAATTCTGGGTTATGAAATCCTCAAACCCCATGCGGCTATTTTGGGGACACCAACTTCAGCTACAGGAATGCTTCATCCAAAGGCTGTAGATTTTGTATTCTTTACTCCCCCCCAACTTGTCCTGAATGTCCCGTGACTAAAGCTTTTTCGTCACGCCTCACAGAGAAAGAAGTTTCCAAAAACGAAATGACATAAAATCTGTAATTTTGGGGTGAAGTATTCCTTTAGGTGGTGCACATCATCGGGTGAAAAAGAAGATAGACAGGAACAGAGCTGATGTTATGTCGATACAGGCAGCATGCGAGGAATCACGGCCCCAATTAAATGTAAATCAATAGGAAACGAGGCTTTCTCAAGGACGCACGTTCGGCATCGGCAAATATGTTTTTAGAGCCGAAAAAGCTTCTTGGAGGGATGGCTGCATGAAAAGTATACAATGGAGAATGCTGTCCATAAACATAAATTGATGGGTAGTATTGTATTCTGTATTGCTTTCACATTACACACACACATTAGCGTGTCTTGTGCGCTCAGAGTACCGTGCCCATCACCCGGTCGGGGAGTCTGGAGGACAGTAATGCTTCATGAAACCACCTCTCGCACTGTCTCGCTGACAAATTGCTGTTGCTGTTGTATTGTATTGTCCGACGGTCTCTTTCAAACGCTCTTCTCCGATGCTGAAGAGTCTGAGCATTTGCATCCAACTGCATTGTGAGAGTCTCTCTAAATTTTAGCAGTTAGCACTTAAAAGGCTCAAAGTGCTGCATGTTATTCCATTCTGCTGGAAACTTCATCTCAAGTGGGAGCCTTGGATTGCGGGTTGGACAGCACTTGCTGAAGCATTCGTTTCTTTTTTTTCTTTTTTTTTCTTTTGGCCCAAACTTTTTGGCAGGACTGGGAGAGGTTTTAAAATAATGGTTCTTCTCCAGACATAATCACAATAGAGGAAAGGTAACCTTGAGAGACAAAAAGATCCTGCTTTATGACTTTCAAATGTCTGAGTGGTCAACAAAATCTCAGCAGGAGCAAGTCAGGCGAGTTCTGGCTAACAACAGACACAGATACATTCAAAAATCACCATGAAATCTTCTTATGACATTCTTATCCAGCACAAAAATGCACAAAAAGGTGGGGATTTGTATATCCTTTATATCACTGTTACAAGCAGATTATAGATATGTCACTTTGCTGCGAGTTGTGGAGTCCAATCTGTAGAAACTGGAGAAGACCTACAACACAACTCTGCAAAATTCTCAGTTCTCATGGGTCAGTTGCGATAATCTGCGGTTTGAAATTTTTGAATAATGATGATAATAATGACACTTTTAGGGTACACTTATTGGCAGAGTATTAGTTGTTTATTAGTGTGAGTATAAGTAATTGATTTGTTCTATATTTGTTATTATTAACTACTTATTAGCTCCTCTTTGTGCATGTATTATGAATGTGGTCGTCATTCTAAGGTAAATTCTTGTTCCAACCTGATGCTGACGCAGTGAAACATTCCCCAAGACAAACAGGTTCTCTGTATCGGTGGCTGTCAGAGTGGGGTCCGGGGTCTTTAAGATTGAGATTCCCGGGAGTTCTTAGCAAAATGAGACGTGGTTAAATTTCACTATAATTTAATTTAATTCACAGGAAATTGGCAATGTGACCCATAGCTCCCCCTGGATTTAATTGTGGGGCAGCAAAAAAAAAATAAAAAACATAAAATGAGCAAAGAATTAGTTTCTTTCAAGTTTGGCCAAGTTGTGCCGTCACTGACATCAGTGTGCCCTTGGGCCAGGCACACTGCGAGCTCCTCTCCAAGTCACTCCACCAGGCCATTAGGATTCATCATCACGTCTTGGCCCTGGTAATCAGCCAATTTAGGGATTAAATGAGCACAGCGAAAGGCAAGTGTAACATCATTTCAGCACAGCATGACCGGACAAATACAATCAGCCACATATTAAATATACCATATACACACAAACACACACACACACACACACACACACACTGCTTATCACGTTCATTTAATTGCCTCAATGTTTTGGAGAGGCTTTCCCTCTCCGTCTGAAAGGCCTTGCCTACAGCTCTTAAGTGTCCATCCTCCTCAATAAGTCAACAAGTGTTGGGGAGTGTGTACATTGCTGTTTGGTGGGAGATCTGTGGATATAAAAGTGTGTATTATGTGTGCGTGTGTGTGTGTGTGTGTGTATCCTGAAGGCTAACCCTGCAAACCCCTACAGAAGTGTGTGAGTCTCGCCACAGCAGCTCGTCGAGCCTCATTTAGACAACCCTGCTTTCCAAACAGAGGATGAATAATTCTCTTTGAGCCTCCTCCTCTCCCCTCCCTCCCTCCCTCTCCTCCCTCCCCTCAGGAGCTACAGAGATTTTTGAAGAATAAAACAATTTGGTGGGAGCCGTCTCAGCCTTGAGATGGCTCTTCCTCCGGGCTGAGATGGATTTATGACGGACTGTCAACACATCGGGGGGAGATGGAGGGGTGGGTGCAGAAAAGTGTCTTTTTTTTTTTTTTTTTTTTCTTAATCCACTCCAGTGAAATTAAAAACAATATTAAAAAGACTTCATTTACAGATAAGGCGATGCGATTACACTCTGGTGAGAGGCACTTGCGCGCTGTTTTCTATGATTTTAGAGCACAAACAATAGACCTCATAAATCTTTGAGAGTCGCGCCGCGCACAATGCACAACGACTGAGGTTGACCTTGCTCGAACGAAAGCAACGATAAGCAGGGATACAACCCATCTAAACCCAGATAAACCATCTTTTTATGCGCCGGGATGGAGTTTACCACAGTTTAACAGCCTGGCGTAAAAAATTTATGAGGTTAATTCGTAGTATCATGGGGTTTCCGGTAATGTAATATACCCTTCAGCAGCCATGTTGGAGGTCTAACGCTGCTGCAACAATGGCTGATCGTGTTCCTAAACACACAAACCAGCTGTCTCAACGGGATTCAACGCACAAGGCTGAGTTTTGTGCCGTTTTTGATTGGGAATTGATCATTTCACCACTCATCACACTTGGCTAATGTCAGTTTGTAGTCTATTAGAATCTGGTTAGCCAACTGTCTTTCACGCACATCTGATTAGTGCACTAATTAGTGAAGTTAAAGTGAAATTAAAAGGAACAGCTCACCCAAAATACAGAATCTCTCCACCTTTTGGAGGTGGAGTGATGCGGTTCTTTAGCAGGAAATAGTTCCCAAAGAAAAAAAAAACTCTTCGCTCCTGAGGGCTGTGGTTTATGTCGAGTATCCATGTCAGTTTCTGCAAAGAACCGTCGCTGCTGAGTTTTCTGTATGTAAATTTTTGACAGTTCAATCTCCACAAAACAATATCCATCCAGCTCCACTGCGTTACAGCGAGGGGAGACGAGGGAGATCGGCTGTTTGGTTGGTTTGCAGTAGAAACAAGCGAAAATTAGGGCGATAAATTTGGAAACAAACAGCATATTTGGAGACTGTCGGGCCATTCACTTCCTTATAGTGACATCCATACTGCACAAGTATGTCTGTTTTTCTCGCCTGGTTATTCTCTGTGCCATTCGCTGGGTCATTACTGTAAATTACGTGAGGATAAGGTCTATTGAGAGGACTAAAAAACATAAATTAATGCTTGTCTGAAAACACACGTGAGTTTTGTTTGTAGTGATGTTGCCTGATGATGATCACCAACTGGAGGTCATGTATGCTCTTTTTTATTTAGCATTACGTCACTGCCTGGAACTTCTAATTTTATTAATCTCTGATACACACACTGATACACACACACGGTTGCAATGGATAGATGTCAAAAACCCCTTGAAGTTAGCGTCACACGGTGTCAGACACCCGTTTTCACAAAGTCAGAGAACGCAGCACAGAAAGTGGAAAGCCTCAGTGTTGTGGTGTCTTTCAGGCTAAAATAGCACACACACACACACAAACAGTCACATACACACATGCAATGTACATGCAAACAGAGATGCAACCACAACAAGCATTCGGTTGCCTGCAGACACTTGTTTATCTCCATGTGTGTTGGCGGCCATGCTGTGGTCTGGATTCTTATTTGTGCTCACACACTGTCACTCACACTCACACACACACACCACAACATACACAGAAATGCATTCAAACACACAACAAAAGAGGGGACAGATTACTATAGAATAGACACAGGAGGCTGACAAAGCCAGGTGTCCAATTATGGAGGACGGTGGTTGTTTTTCCAACAGTGATCAACTGTGATGGTCCACTGCTCCCTCCCACTCGCTCTTTTGTCCTCCCCTCCCTCGGACTCCGCTGGGTTACCTCTACGGCTCAGGTCGGGCTCACTAACACCTTAATTGACCGCCTACGCGCCGGCTAAATATACAGTATGTATCACTTCCTGAATGTGAAAATATTAGGGTTATGGATCTTTGGCTTAACCAAGACTCAGTTTGATTCACGATTTCCTAGCTGGCGATTTGAGCTGAAATGAATTTTTGTGTGTGTGTGTGTGTGCGTGTGTTTTGGGACCAATTTAATTCCACTAGAGCGAGCCATGATTCCAGTGAATGATTCAGCACTTAGCCAAAAATTTATATCCATTAAATCCACACCTGCAACAATGAAAGACTAACATTTCACCTCTGAAAAAAAAAAAAAAAAAAAAAAAAAAAAAAACAGAAAATGGAGCTAAATTAGCATTTATTCTGAAATAATAAATAAATTGATAAATAAATCATCACAAGCTGAACGCACAGCCTCCTGTAGACGTGTCTGTGCATCCGAAGCTACACATATGCTGCCACCTTTCACACACTCTGGTCATATTCTCTTATTCCTCTAATATATGCTGATACATTTTCTTTACATCTCAAAAGAAAAAAGAAAGTCCTCTCAAGGCATCATCCATTATTTAAAAAAAAAAAAAGATGTTACACTGAAAAGGTTATCTGTCTCTTCTCCTCAAAGCAGGTGGAGTCGGCCAGTGGAGTGCGATAATTTCTTTTCTTTTCTCTAAATTTGAGAATTTTATCGGGTCTTGTCATGATGTCGGCGGACGTCTTCGCCGGAAACATGCAGAATTATTTCACCCCTGTGGCAGATTTCACGACTTATTTTATTAAAAAAAGCATCTGAAGATGGAAGATGCTTGACTAAATGACTTGTTTCCTTCCCTTTCTCAGGCAGACAGGATAAACTCTGCAGTCCCTCCTACTGGATTGGAGAAAACACACACACACACACACACACACACACACACACACACACACACACACACACACCACTCCAACATCCCAGAACACTGGTTGCCATAGCAACGGGGGCGATGATAAATTAGCCCACTGGCGCTAAGGATTCCTCTCACACACCCGCCCTGACACTTTTTGTTTTTTTGTTTTGTTTTTTCCATGCAATTCCATGTCTCCATCTCTCTTTCCCTTTTCTCCAAAATGTATTATTTCATAAAAAGTAACAAGTTTATATATTCAAACCACACTGACACGACCTCACTCGGCAGTGCAACATCATCAGTATCTACAGTAACAAATATGTGGTGTGAAAACACGAATGTGTTATAATCAACAATATCTATAAAAATGTAAAACACCCACAAAGTTAACGACATGTCACTATGCAAATCATTCAAAGAACACTAACGGCATATCAGACATTGCAATATCCACTGATTATCTTCTTTGTTTTTTTTGTTTCTTGGCCAACATCCTTTAATTTGACTTATTTGTTCAGTTTTCACAAACGCATAATGTCGGAGTGCGAAGGCATTCGGATGACGCCCGGTTCCAAAACTTGTAAGCCCTCCAGCTAATTTAATTAAAGCCTTTGTGTCTGCGAGGCTTTCCCAGTATTAGTCAACCAAAAGAACAATTAGTCTATTATAGTGACTTCGGCTTTGGCAGTCACACTCCAGAATGCACGCACACACCACCTCTCTTTTGAAAGGGTGAGTGTTAATTAGGTAAGTACTGTTGGGGAGGGCTTTGATACAGATGGCTGTCTGATAAACATAAAGAGACATATGCTTTGTTCACATGGTGGTGCTATATGCTTCATATCATGGTCATGGTGGGGGACCGTCCCTGAGAGCGGAGCACATGTATACACACACACACACACACACACACATACACACACACACAAAGAAAGTACAGTTGACAGAGCTGGAAAAGGCTGCAGCCGCTGCACTAAAGCAACATTTATGATGATGATCCCTCATATTAATGTTAGCTAATGTTAGCAGTTTCTCAACCCACTAGCTCTAATACAGAATGTAGTGTTGATTTACCAAATAAATAAATAAAAAAATAAAAAAATAACAACAACATTATAATATACAATGGCGTATTAGGGCAATGGTAGGGGGAAAAAAAGAGCTGGGGGAAAACTAAAAATTTCCAAGATTAAAGTTATAAATTTATAAGGCAAAAACTCACAAAGTTATGAGAAAAAAACAAAAACAAAAAAACTTGAAAACTCTGAGATTATAAATGAATTATAAATGAACTATATAATTTTTCTTATACTAATTTTTTTTTCTTTTTTTTTTTTTTTGCCCAAGGAACCACATCACTTCACCCAAAAATAAGACAAATAAATCAAAAACAAGAAAAACAATTTTTCCACATTTTTTTCATTTCTTGTTACTTTATAATCTCAGAATTTTTGAGTTTTTTTGTCATAAATTTGTGAGTTTTTTTTCTTCCACTTTAATGTCAGAGAATATCCAACTATTTCCTTGTAAATTCCTGACTTTGATCTTGAAAATTCTGATTTTTTTCCCCCGAGTATTCTAAAATTATAAAATACTGTATTTTTCCCACCTACAATGGCCCTAATAAGCCGTCTCAATATTCTAAGTGTAGCTGCTATTTCACATGGTTTTGCAGGCTCTGTCTGCAAGCTGCTGTCTTAGGTGACTTTAGCTGGCTTCTAATTACTAAAAGCAGCTAGAAGCTCCAATTAGATCAAGTTGGTTCGGGGATTTTTTGTTTTATGATTAAGAATGACAATAAGAACATTTCTTTCTATGGCACTTACAAAGTGTTTTTCAAAGAGCACATAAAGTAAAATAATGGCAGCTGAGGCACCTGTCTGCTGATATTATGGATGGATCGGCGTTGAAGTTACATCGGCCTCTGATTTGGTGCTTCCATAGCTCTGTTCATCGTTTCATATTTCTGAAGGATGATTTTGATGTGTGGTGTTTTTTGTCCAGCTGAGTTTTGCCTGTGTTTCTGTCTGCCTCGCCGTCCTCTCCTGCTTATTCAGTATTCACCACCACTCCTCCCTCTCTAACACTTTGGTATTTTGTTCCGACTTTTTTGTCATTCGTCTTTTCTCCTCTCGTCATCGCTTTTTAGGGGGCGAAGGAGGAGAAAAGTAGACTTTGGGACTCAGGACAAATTGGATATTCTCATTAAGCGAAGCGACGTGTGCAGTGCCAGAGCAGTGCCGCGCTGAAAACAGGACTTTGGACAGGGATTCTTCAGATTTGGATGTGGATTCAAGTATTCAAACAGCTCTAAAAAGGGCCTCCTTTCTTTTCCTTCCAAGTATTTTGAATACCCTGAAGAGACATCAATTGTAAAACAAGCTGAAACAAATTGAATGCAGCTTGTTTTATATTGCTTTTTTTTGTTTCTTTTATTCCTGGAGCTACAAAGCCTTATTTATCGCCGGTTTCCCAGGACGGTGGGTTTTAGATTTACTAAGATTTCCGTCTTCGTCAACAGGTTATAATTAGACATATTTTCACAGTAATGATACACCATGCTGTGATGCAATGAATACAAAATAACTAACGAGGCAGCTTTAAACACGTGGTCCTCTAAAAATGACGCAAATAGATGTTGTAGGGCTGTTTGCATACAATTATCTACATTTCTTGCAAACCGGTAGATCAACGACGGTTGGGTATACGCAATACAATTTATGTCACCAATAAGTACCTGAGATATGCCATTTTTTTTAAAATTTTGACCTAAAACTCTAGTGTGGGGTAAAAACTTTGGAAGGCAGCAGTGACATGCATCTCTTCTAGGTTTTGTCAAAATCAGAGGGACAAATGTACAAGCGAATAGACAAACAGAGACAATCTACACTCCAGAAAAAAAAAAAGGATTGAAATCCAACATGCACGGCCCAGCACAAATTGCACCAAATTGAGTTGCTAGTGGTGCACGCGGCGCCTCGGGCTGCAGCCTCCTCCTGGCATCAGGTACCAGCGGTGTGTTACACCACACAATCACCTTGGGGTCATTGTTTGACTGCTCTGCTCGGGATGCTTACAGCGTGTTAGAGCATCACCTCAATTAGCATATAAAGTACAAGGGAGATCTCTCGCTTTCTCTTTCCGTGTTTTTTTTTTTCGTTGTTTCGAGGTTTTTTTTTTTTCGCTCTCTCTCTCACTCATTGTGGTTTTAACCTCTTCGCTCATGTTTCTCTCCCTGTCTCCCTCTATCTGCCTGCCACTCTCTCTTACTGGGTTTAATGCTTCCGCTCGGCTCTGCTCAACACATTAATGAGCCACATTATCCAACCCGGTACAGAACAGCACAGAGGAGGAAACAGCAGAGTAGAAATAATCATAATAAGTTAGCACCTCGCTGAAACATTTCCACAGTGCTTCAAAAAGGGAAGAAAAAAAAAAAAAACATATATACAGTATATGACATAAATGCCAGTTATATAATGTAAGAATAGTTTACAATAAAAACCTGCTGCTGTTGAAAGAAGACTGGAAGAAATACCTCAGTTATGTTATCTAATATTCATATTATAATTCATCAACTCTTACATGGTAAGGAGTGCATAAAGACATTATCATAGCGAAGCACATAAGGCCAAAACAGCGCCGTGTGGGGAAACGTTCGGCTCAGTTAACACGCTGGTGGTGATTGTTAACTAGCTCATATTTTATATATGGGTTCATACACATGTCCTTAGACTGTTTTTTAAACTCAGCTGTGGCTAACATTAGCATTTTGTTAACGACAACTCAAACTGTCAGATACGTTGCAATACGCTGACAGACGCGACCTTTGACTCTGTTAATCTCAAGAGGCAAACTACAAAGCTCTGTGGTGTATGCAGATTATCATTTAGACTATTAATTATTAATGTAGTTTACAGTGATGGACTTAATGTAAAACGGCACCTCATATTACAATACGTATCACAATACACGTGTCAGAATATCAATTATATCATGAAATACTGCAATACTCTACAGAAAATGTACAACTCGCTCACTCTGCACAACACCTGGACACACTAATAAAACATACAACACAAACTGACTCAAAATAAGTTATTCAATATATAAAAAAATAATAAATAAAATAAATAATCAAATAATTTATGAAATATGTAATAGCGCAGTGCACTAAAACCTGGATAGCACAATATGATATTCAGGTTTTAGTGGTACCCAGAACTTGAAAATTATGTGCATAAACAATGCATGTCGATGCACCGGCCTCAGTGCTGTGAAAAATTACAGTGATTCTGAGCTGTATTGATTTTTTTGGGGGGGGCAGCTCTAATGCTTTTTTGCTGCGGCAAAAAGTCCCAGTCCTTTGAAAATAATAACAAATACAACTAATGTGCACACATATTGAAAAAAAAAACTCTCAGAAGTCAGAATGCTGTCACGATGACACAACCTCCTCTTTCCTTCTTTTATGTGTTTCTTGAAAAATGGTGAATATCAAAATATGTTGGGTAAACTCAAGTCAGGTCTGACCTCTCAGAGGACAAAAACACACCGATGACTTTGACGCTGGGGGATTCACGACTGAGCAGGCTGGGGGTTTAGTGCCTTGCTCCAGGGCGAGAGGAGAATGTCTCTTGCTCGCTCACAATGCCCGAGCTTTCCCATCTGGTCCAGTGATTCAAAATAAGCCATCGTCCAATCACGAGCCTGCTTCCCGAACCATTAGGCTACCACCTCCCCCCATTCTGCTGTTGTTAAATCAGAGTGGAAATGACAAAATAAAATGAAGTGGTTTCATATTTGGGGCGTAATTTCTAATTTGATGTTGTCTTTGTCTTGTTTTATTGAAAACAGTAGCAGGTGCGAAATGTGCTGACGCCTGCCAAGGTTATCAATTCCATAATAGTTATTAGTCCCCAAACTCCTCTACTAGGTCCTTCAATCAACACAGAGTCTATTACACTGATGACTGCCCTGTCAACACACACACACACACACACACACACACGCACTCCCAAAGCACGTCGTAATGCTGTTTCCAGCAACTGGTGTCTGCTGCCACATTAAGTGACACACCATAAAGCCCAAATCTGTCCATTCATTCTCTGCTCTTTCTGCACGACAACAACAATACCCGCAGCCGTTTCAAATACACAATTACATGTGAGTGCTCTCGGGCAGACGGGCTGATGGGACGTTAGCGCACCCGGCCGCCTCCCTCGCTCAAGCGTTTGCATTTGCTGGGACAACAATCTGAGAGTGCCTTATGTAATCATTCAGCACTGGTCAAGCTTTTGCTCCTCTCAGACCGGGAGTTAGCTGGAACTACGTCTGAACTGGGCAATTTTCACTTATTCTGACATTTCACTTGTTTAACTCTTGACTTTTAATTCCAGCAGAAAGCACTAGCATAAACAGCACCAAATGCATAAACAAACAAACGAACAAACAAATAAATAAAAACAAATACAGGGATACAAATACAAATCCAGGATGAAACAGTAAAATGGTCTGACTTTTGGAAAAAAAGCGTCTTCAGTGCTGTTCAAATCACCATTTTTAATGAAGCATTAACTCATTTTGGCTCATTTGACTGATAATAAAACAACAAAACTGTTAATATCTGCGTCCATATTCAACTAATGAAATTTCACTCTGACTGTATGAAATTCACTCGTGTCGCCTCAAGTTGGACCTGCATTTCCATCCATCCATCCATCCCTCCATCCATCCATTAAGATATAATGGCTGCTATTTGCGAAACCCACTGTGAGTGTACTGATGCAGAAAACAAAATTGTTTTCAACAAGTTATCCTCAGACGCTGGAGAGAGTCTGCAGGGAGTAAAAGTTGCCCTGAGGCCAGATGCCATGTCAGCCCTCCTAAGAAGAGATGGGCTTATCAGACACACACACACACATACACACACACACACACACACACAGAATCATGTAACACGGTGCACTAGTCTTTCGATAATTGTCTCACTAACGTAGCCATTCTCTGGTAGCAAGTTGTGCCATCAGAAGCTATTTGGCTCCTGCAAGGTTATGCTTTTCTTTATGGCAATTTATAGAAAGACCATTTTAGTCGATTTACTGCATAGTATGTCCACTCAAAGGAAGACCATTTACAGGAAAATGGTGTGAGAATAAGTGGTACCAGCATGTAATTCAGTTCATGTACTAATAGTTTTATGATCTACTGAAATTGCTCCTGTGCAGTCTGTGTCTGAGAATATCAGTGTATATTTAAAAAAAAAAAAAAAAAAAAGAAAACGATACAGGGTATTTGTACCACAGAGAGGAGAAAAGCACACTGTCAAAATCCACCTAGGCATCAACTGTGGCTTGAGATTCATGATTATATTCAGATTATGCAGTCCAGGCTGATATTTATTAGTTCAAATTCATTTTCTTGTTGAACTGGGAGACGGTTTCAGGCAATCTCACTTGTTTCATGATAATGCAGCTTGTTGAGACAAGTGTAAATATCGTCAACAAAGTCTCCGGTGAGATCCTGCTCTTTCATTATTTTGTTTTTACTGTAAAACATTTCAAGTTCAACATGAAACAACTGGCTTGTCTTTGATCCATGGACATTTTATGGTGATTATGTAATGTGTAATATCCAAATAAATAATTGTGTAATAATAGTAATAGATAGATAGATAGATAGATACTTTATTCATCCCGCAGGAAATTAGCATTTTTTCAGCAGTATCTGCAGATTACAGATTAAATAAAATAAAATAAAAAAAAGATAAAAAAAAAATAAAGAATAAGATCTGAGTACAACAGAATAAAGTTCTAAGTACAACCCAGTGTGCAAAAAGCAATGTGCAACAAAAAAAAAACAGAAAAAAACATGTGCATGGGTGTATAAAATGTGCATAGAGGTAGGTCAATGTGTTAATTTAGAAGAAATATACAGTATACTCATGATAAATAGCAGTAAGCAAGTAATAAAAAATAAAAAGTAATAATAGTAACTGTGACACCTACTCCATGACAAATAAGCATCAATAACTTAGATATACTTTTGACTACACACCACGCTGTATACAGTTAATTTTAAGAGTGGTACACATGAGATTTGCTCTTGGTGTAAATGTCACAGGCAATAGCTTTTAATGAATGCTTTGATTGGTTGACAATATGCATAGCTGATGACATACATATGTATGTCATCAGCTAAAAATTTCTGTGCCTTCATCACTACCGGGTGCTGAAGATCCATCACTGGATAGAAATACTGGTCTGCACGAGTTGGCACAATTGCAGGGAAGGTTAGGCTCTCACGTCTACAAGCTTTGAACCACCTAACCCATCAAAAGCTTTAAAAAATGATGCTCCTTGTGTTAGAAATCGATATCAAACTGTTCCTGCCTGAATTAAAATTCCACTGGATCTCTGAGTCGTAACGATTCATTCCAGCCTGGAAAGGTTGTGGGCAAACTCTCCTCCCCATCTCTGTTCATCTGTTCGGCTACAAAGACGAAGTGGGTTTTCAGGGAGGTTTACCTGGCAGAACACACTGCAACATGGCACACCAAGCACGAATCCAAGACATACAGTAAACACTCTCCGAGCTTGTTATTTGGCTGCCGCGGTGTAGATGCTGTTGGTTTCTTTCTTGGTTTGAACCCGCCTCTGCAAGTGTCGCCCTGAGGGACGGCGTTTAGTTCCTGATCAGCACGCTCCCGGTGTGCCTCCTGCCAGGGCCAAGGCTGTGGGCGATGCTGCAGGAGGTGTTTATACAGCTGGGTGGTTTGGCCCCGGGGCCATCCCGAGGTGAGCCACTTTCCCCCAGCAGGCAGAGAAAACAGACCAGGCAGGAGTCAGGAGAACCACTTTACCCCAGTGCAATAAATTAGAATGATTACTATTAAGATTTCATTAGTATAGTAAAGTCATTTTGAATCATTATTAGCAGTATTTTCATTATTAACAACTTCATAAGCAACGTGTGAGAGTGCGGAAAAGCTGTTGCATTTGGGGAAACTAATAATGATTCATTATAAAAAAAAAAAAGTACAATAAAGTGCATTTCGAGGAATAGTTATGAAGCGAACAGGCAATAAAACTCAAGCAGATATTGCATCACGATTTGCATGAAACAGCAATTAGCTCGTGATTAAACTTGATACCAGAACGAAGGCATCGCATCACGCACTGCTATATTTAGTCGCCGCTTCCCATTCCTCGTCTGAAAACGCTGGATATTATTCCAGGAATGAGAATGAGGTTTTTGATTAGGTGTTGTGATTTGCCGTGTGCGACTGGCTGCCACCTCGCCACCTGAGGTGAGGTTCATCTTATTATCGGAGAGGCGAGACAGAGCATGGAGAGGATAAACAGTCACCTTCGCCCGTCAATTCATCTCCCAAAGTCTGAATACAAGGAAGTGCGTCTGCATGCAAAGTGGATCTATGTTTCGGTCGCAAGGGGTCACCAACAACAATACATAAATAACTAATAATGACAAGCAGGAGCTCAGGCTTGGTTAAAAAATAAAAAAGAGGAAAGGAGGAGACGGCGAGGGGGACCCAGTGATTTTTTTTTTTTTGTTTGATCACTGCTGATCTCCTCTCGCATCAAAGAGCCACAATACCCAGGTGGTGTTATGTAATATGACCAGGTGTTCACAGGTGTTGTGCACATGTCTAATTACATAATTGAGCTACACGGCTAGGTTATGCTTGCCTCTCCCCTGTGGGTCATGTACAGTACGCTCCAATAAAGGCAACAAGTCCTCCAGCCCTTACACCCACACAGCTCGTTCGTTCCAACCATCTAGTGAAACCCTGAGGAGCGATTCCTAAATTTGTAGCGCACACGACCCGCAGGAGCATCTCTAATATGGCCCACAGGAGCGTTTCCTAAATTGGTTTTGCATGTGCAATACACCATAACCTAATGAATGTTAGCTTACTAGCCACTAAAACGACTTAATTAAAGTTAATGGAAGGTCGTGGTTAAGGTTAGGACATGTTTTGTGGCTAGTATTAGGTAGCTAACATCCACCATCCAGATTACCTCCTTACGTGGACTTTGTCGGTGTTTCTTCTACACTAGATTGTTGCAAATGACAGAGACCACTGGAGGGCGCTTGGCTTTAAAACTTAACAGCTTAAAACAGCTCCTATTTCATTCCACACTGTTGTCTTTTATTGTTTTATTTGCATCTTTTGTTTTATTTCAAAGTTCTTGTGTTTAGCCTTTTCTTTTTTTTAATTCCACCCTGTGCTGTGTTTTTTTCTTTTTTAATGTTTTATTTAATGTGTTTTCAAATGTTCTTCTTTTTATTGTGAAGCTCTTTGAGCTGCAATTCTTGTATGAAAGGTGCTATACAAATAAAGTTTATTATTATTTTTATTATTATTATTATTAAGTTTTATTCATACATTCATTCATCTTCTAAACCGCTTATCCTCACTAGGTTCGCAGGGGGGTGCTGGAGCCTATCCCAGCGCTCATAGGGCGAAGGCAAGATCAAGTTTTATTATTATTATTATTAAGGTCATAATAAGCTGCTTTTGCAAATTACCTGTGTGGTGGAAGCTGAAAATGGCGTAATTGTGTCTTTAGCTTTCCGTCAACACTAGGCTGGCTGATTCACTTTAACAAGACACAACTAGAGCGACATCTACTGTTCTGAGCATAGATACGCCCCACACCCATTAACCCGTATGACGTTTTGTTGTTTATGGTTTTATCATGGCTGTGTTAGCCTGTTAGCCCATACAAGCAGCATTAAAAGATGAAGTGGTGATGGCTTCATGAAGAAGAATCAAGAAACAAAAAAGACAAATCAGCCAGACTTCTTTTTCTGGACACACAATGAAGCTGGACTACTTTTAGAAATAACTAACCAACCAATACACCAATACCTGACTTTGCAGGCCATATTCAAAAATATCAGTTTTCCGTGGTTGACTATGCGTTTTCAGATTGACCAGGCTCAGTGTGGACAAGGTTAAAGCCTGGGGAGAAGCTTTCTCACCGCGGGCTCCGGCACACACTTGCCAGGGCGACGGAGCCTCTGGAGCTGCATTCAGATCATCGGCGGACACTAAAACTCTCCACTGAAAGCCAGACTAATGAAATGCTTTAAGCTGGGTTTTATGTGAGGCAGGTTTTATTGCAGGTTTTCCAGACCGACGCCCCCTGAATCTCTCGAGTAAAAAATCATCTCCTCACCTCCATCATATCAGAGGTGGCTGGCCAATGTGTGATTTTAAATAAAAGGCTTGTATTTGGGCCATATATTGGCCTAACCTTAACAGAGAGAGAGAGAGAGAGAGAGGGGGAGAAAATAACGAGGGAGCCACAGACAGAGACAGATGGAGAGACAGTGACAGAGAGACAGATAGAGAGAGAGCAGCCATCTATCTAATAACTAGCCAGGGGACCGAGCTGCCTGAGAGCCTGTCAGACAGACTAATGCGACTCCTTGCTGCTGTACTGTAGCATGATTATGACTACTATGGCTACAATGACTTTGTTATTGAGTGGGTAATGACGTTGTTATCGAATGGGGCGCAGCATGACACCACACAAAATATCCATATCACACTTTCACCGTGATATACTGGTCAATATCAACAGCAACGGCTCTATGAATGTGTGTGTGTGTGTATATGTGTGTGTGTGTGTGTGCTAATGGATAACCCACATATATTACTGGGAACAGCAGCATTTGACTAGTGACAGAATGCATATACAGGTGTGTGTTTGTGTGTATGTGTGTGTGTGTGTGTGTATTGCGGTTGCATGAAGCACAAGCCTGCAATTGTTCTTTGCTGTTATGATGCCTGAGTCATATTGTGTGTGTGTGTGTGTGTGTGTGTGTGTGTCTTAAAGAGCGTCATGATGCTTTGAATCTAAATGAATCTCCTGACTGTTGCCTCTGTCCTCTCTCTCCCCCCTCCCTCCTCCCCTCCTCCTCCTCCTGCTCTCTCGCTCTGTCCGTCTTTATGTCTCTCGCTCTCCAAACCTCGCTCCAATCCCTCGCCCTCTTGCGCCCATGGGAGACATTAATAATTCAACCCTGAGTCATTATTTCAAATATTAGAAAAGGAAATTGACTTTTCAATGGTGTCCAAAAAAAGGGGGCGAACACTTTCACCCGCCAAGAGGCGAGCCCATCACCTTGTCAAATCTGCCCTTTGCATCTCTCCTCCACTCTTTCTCACCCGTCTTTTGCCATTTATTTTATAATTGTGCTCCACCTTGTGCTCCAGAAACTCTGTGCCAGTTATTTCTGCTATTACTGATAGTATAACTCTTATCATACCTCCTATTAATGCAGGAATCCACTTTTTTTGCCCATTTATTTCTACGTACTGTTACAATTATTGGTGTAACTGATAATCTTGTTTTTGTATGATGTATCCTATTATGATTTGCTGCTGCAGTGGCCGGTTCAGATCCATGTAGTCTAATCTAATCCTCTGTCCCATCTTTTGAGTCGACTCTTTTCTACTGTGTGGACATCTCCTCCTCTGCTGTGCTTCATTTTTCATGTCTTTTGCTGTCCCCCTCTCTGTTGTTTAGTACATAATCTCCTTTAAGAGAGAGGGATGTCAGAAATCCTGTAGTCACTTTGAGGCTAAGCATCCTGTCTGCCTTTTATTTTATTGGCATCAGGAAGGTCTGTCTCAGCCCAAGGGGAGATGATTTAAATTTCCTCAGAAAATAAAGAAAGGGCCTTTGGGAGCTTTTATTTGGAAAGTCTTTACCCAAATGGAATAAATGAGGAATTTAATTTCAAAGATTTCCATTAGATGTTTTAAAGGAGCCTAAAAGTAAAGATTTTTACTGCCCACTAGAACAAAATGACCGAGCTGAAAATGCAAATGACAAGGCAGCAGGACTATTCCGGTTCAGTATGGTGATATATTACCTTTTCACTAGACGTTTCTGTTTCTGATCTCTGCTCTAATTAGCTAGCTTACTCTATTCTCGACTGGGAAATTGGGACTGCAGTGGCCTGCAGTGGACACGATCTTTGTGTCCACCGCAGGCCACCGTACACTGCACTGATGTTAATTCCTTTGTCATGGACAGAGGTCAATAAAAGTCACAGATTAGCATTCCTTTAATATTTAATGCTTCAATGCTCTTGTTTATAAAATGTCGATCAGGAGCTGGATCCCCATGGTCTGTCCTTCACCAGCTCAGTGTTTTTAAAATACCGGCATCTGATTGTTCAGTGTGCCCTGCGGTGGCCATGTTGGATGTCTTTGAGCGTATTGATTACTGACTATCTACGTTATCCTGTAAACCTGGTGAACACTAAAGCAAAGCTGTTGGTTTTTACTCTTCTACTGTGATGACTGAACTGCTGTTTTACTAGTATTAATACATTTCCAGTCAAAGCATTTTGCATGGTGTCAAACCAGCCAGTGGACAATAATTAGTGTTGGTGGCAAATGTGATTCCTCTTTGATTTGCAGAGGGCTATCAGCTGTCTTGTTTTACCTACAGATTTTTGGTTATTTTGCTGCACACCAGCAGTGATAAGGGTTGGATTTCAAGGAATAAATTATCAGTAGGTGTGGCTGGGGTTGGAGTTAATCATTGCCAATTAGCTCATCTCATTGCCTTTAAAAGCAGTGCTTTCGCCACCACGACACACTGGCAGACGGGCTTCTCCCGGGGGAAAAGTTGATGTCCTTGTCCAGGAGGTGCAGAGTTTAAGGCGTGAATATACAACAGCCAAAATATGCTGCCAAGCTTCTGTCCCTTTTTAAAGTTGAACTCACATTTCTGGATACAGTGAGTTCTGTTTGGCCATGCTGTCCATACGTAATAAAAATGCACGCCAGCTGTTTGAATTGCTGTAACTGAAAGGGAAGGCTGTCATACATCCTGCACGCAGTCGTGGATGACAGATATTGGCAGGAGACACAGACGCTGCTTTTCTCACATTATTGCGTTAATCACATTGAAAATGTCTTTTTTGATGTGCGTGTAAACACGTCTAGAGTTTGATGAATTTATATCAAAATTAGACAGTTAAGTAAAACCTTTATCAAAACAAAAAAGGGTCATGTCACCAGCACCAATCACAACCCACAAGAATATTTTTGGTCATTAAAATTCTGATTTGCTCGAGCTGCAAGGAAAAAAGAGAACGTGGTCTTTAACGTTTGTGGTACACACAGTGTCATACTGTAGCAAATTACATTATGCTGGATAATGGGTTATGTGCAGTCAATATGTGCTTAGAACAAGCTCATTGTGCTGTTTAAGATGGTGCGTAAGAAATAAATTCTTACCCACCATCTACCTTTCCATGCAGGGTCAAAGCCAGCTGATTGAATGCGGTCTTGTCTGCTTCAATCATTCTTTCTTCAAATAAATCTCTCGCATTCTTCGCCTTTTTCCTTTTCTCTACAGACAAAAGAGCAATGTTTATTGCCTCCACTCCTCTAATATAGCTCTGCTGTGTAAAATCATTAGTGGAAAAGGCCTTTCATCGTGTAATTATTATTGATTTGACAACAAGCCGTGCTCTAATGTTTCAGCCGTCGGAATACGCTGATAGCAGCAGCAACAAGAAGTCTACAAGTTATTAGCATCATTTTTAAAAAGAGATGCCAATGTGAGCGATTGAAGCGACACGGGCGAGCCTGGATCGGTTTTTCAAGCTTATTCAGAAAAGAGGGAGAGGCAACGAGAGAGGGGGAGAGATGCGAATTGCAACCACTGTCAGATAATAAATCTGCTTGCTGCTCATTATAGTAATAACAAAAAAAATACAGCAAAGGCTCGACTAATAAGGCTCACAGCAGGCTAATGGTCGCACATAGATTAGCCAAGACATCATTCCACAGGCAATTTTCAGATGAAATTTGCTCCTCAACTATCGGGTTTCTCCATATGTCACTTGCTCTGATGTGCTAAGTGTATCAGTCAGGATATCATCATATAGGAGTGAGTCTGCAAACTTTAGGAGCATTTGCGGTTTAACAAGAAATAGAGTGGTGGAAGTCATGTTATTGATCCCGCCCATTAAATCCACTTCAGTAACGAGGGAGAGATGGAGATATAGGAGCACACAAATTAACCAAAATCAAGGAATATTATTAATGCAGTCCAATTAACCAAACAAGGGAACAACATGTATCTTTTGCCGTGAGGGAATGATATGCATCTTGGGCACTTCACCAAATTTCAGGCTAGATATGTATCTCCTGCACTCAAAAAATAAGAAATCAAAAGATACATATCTTCCAACCAAAAGGAGCAAACAATGTGCATATTGTGCATTTAAATGAACTAAAAATGAGGCCATGACTTGCATCTTCCACTCTAAAGTTAATCAAAACAAGCAAACAATATGCGCCCGCTACACTAAAATGAACCAAAACGAGGGAACAGCGTGAATCTTTTTCATTAGAATGAACCAAAACCAGGAACAACATGTATCATCTGTACTAGAATGAACCAAAATGAGTGAATGACTTGAATTACCAAAACTGAATAACCAATGGGTATTTTTGTGTTCTATTTGACAAACTAATGATATGAATTTTATGCAATCTGATCCACCAAAATGGGGCATGGATGGATTTTGTCTTTTCAACTTTTGGAGATGAAACAAAGTTGCATCAGGATTTCTAATATCGGGTGTGGCTGGAGTCTTCTGGAACATCACAGCTATGCCATGTGAACATTTCATATTTTTCTTTGTTTCCTCATGTTCATACAGACCAAAAAAAGTGTTGTTCTAAGAAAAGCAAAAGTCAGTCCAATTGCACTCAAACCAACGGAGAGGAGGAAACATTTACACACTGACTTCTAAGTTACACACATCTCTTCTTTGTCACTCCTTGACAAATATATTCAATTTTGCAATCACTGCAAAAGTTCCATCCCCCGTTTTCCTGAATAGCTCATTCTGCTATTCTTTCATCCTCTCTTTCTCTTCCTCCTCCATCTCTCTCCATTGTTTGACTGCCAAATAATCACTCCATCAGACATTCGCTCTTCTGTGAGAGCCGACTGTTTCCTCTCCCTCTCTCGTCCTCATTCCATGTCTTGTTTTGCTCCCTCTCTTTAGCCCCTTGTGTTGAATTGCAAAATTACTCTGAACAATCATCTTCCTCTTGACTAACAGCTTTTAGCATAATGGAAATCTCAATTTTTCAGGATCTTGCAAAGACTGAAAAGCACACTGCCGGCAACAGTGCTGCACACAGCATGCTACTGCAGTATGGGACCGCGGCGTTGCTTGTTGCAGTTTCTATGTAGGCCAAATTCCCCATGAAGAATCCAGCTGCCAGCAAACTGCCCTAGAGTGCAGATTATCCGACATTATAATGGCTTGATAACCCTGTAAATACCCGCTTTCCCCCTTTCTCTGTAACATGTGTTCATGTGTGTGTGTGTGTGTGTGTGTGTATGTGTGCATCTATATCAGTCACAATAATAATAGCTCTCAGCCCTGTTACGATAACCCTAATCTGACACAGGAAGTAATTCCTTGTCTTCCTCCCACAACAGTGGGATTTGCTGCCGTTGCTGCAGGCTGATAGTGTCATGGGAGAAGAATAAGGGGCTTCTGCCCCCACAGTGCAGGGATTATATTAAGACAATGTGCCACTGTGTATTGGCTTCTCTTTATCTGAAATGTCATATTAAATTA
Organism: Myripristis murdjan; assembly: GCF_902150065.1. Taxonomy (NCBI): domain Eukaryota; kingdom Metazoa; phylum Chordata; class Actinopteri; order Holocentriformes; family Holocentridae; genus Myripristis; species Myripristis murdjan. Next base: position 30,962,596 of record NC_043983.1, on the reverse strand, counting down.
TACTACATGGACATGTATTGTAATTTCTTAATGGATTTGTAATTACACAATTACAAGGTGTAAAATCTGGAGCTGCTCCATAGACAGTGAATGGGAAGCGGGTTGTGTGGAGCCACAGACTGTTTATTTGAGGTTTTATACACAAATGAGCTTTATTCTGTAGTAGTGTTATCAGGTCTGAACCAGAAAATGCTGTCTTATTATGCAGAAAATCCCCCAGTGCTCTTACACTCACTTTTGGCACCTTTCTTAATTAATTCTCTATGCAAACCATACATATGGTATGTGTACATAGTTTGCTCGATTTACATTTTATGACTTACATATGCTTAAAATAGGTGATTACTCATTTAATTTCTCAGAAAACAACATGTGCAAAGGCGAGTTTACAGACACATACATTGTGTTTTTTAGTATTGCAATGTGCCTGTTTTATCATGATAATATGCCCAGTGTGAATGTGTGGGCCTGTATGAATATGCAGCAGGGTGTAGCTGGAAAACAGCATGGAGCTCTTTCCAGGATACATAAAGGTTAAAAGAAGCTGCAAGGTCTTAGCATACGCTCACACAGGGAGCAACTGTGTAATTGGAAACAGCCGTGGTTTGTTCATCTCAAATAAAGCCAGGAGGCGTTTTGTGACAAGATCTCAGTGTGTGCATGACACAAAACAGTTGAGAAAAGTTTAACTTTATGCGAATGTAAAGTGACAGCTAATCAGAGAGTTGATGTGCTAATCATCCGATTTTGCTGTGAAAAACATTCCTACCAATGCAAAATGGATTAAAGCTAGAGGATGTCTCCTGCACAGCTGCTTACTTTGTTCGGGGGCCAATTAAGCACAGGAAATTCAAATAGTCAAAAACTCCTGCCGCACACCAACAATGCTCTAGATGCACTTGATAAATAAACTATTTATTTCAGCATGTTTTGCAAGTAAAAGTCTACCTGGCAAGCATGTTTTGCATATTGCTTCATTAGGAGCGAGCCTGATGAAACAATCCAACATCAAATAGGGTTTACGTTCAGCGAGGCTATTTTCATTGAAGATTAAAATGCATTTCATGTGTAACACAGCGATAAAGAAATAAAATGAATTGCTGCTTCTTCAAAGTTTAGTTGTAATGCCCCCAATTGACAGCAAAAATCTGGCCAGAGCCGCATGCAGCGACTGTGTGAGTCTTGCAGTTTGGATTTCTTAGAAAAAAACACAGAAAAACGACTTAACAGGCACACACACGTCGCTTTCTTAGTAGTGACGTGCCTATTTATATCATGGTAATGTGAATGCAAGGAAGCGGGACTGCATGAATGCGCAGCAGCTCGAAAACAGCATGGAGCTCATTCCCAGAATAAATAAAGGTTAAAGGAAGCTGTCAGGTCTTAGGTGTGGAAAGTCACTGCCTGCTTTCCTCTGGATGTCAGGGGGTGCATTATGGGATGGCTTCTCCGCAGGTGGACAGCCTATTAAAGCTGTTATCCAGAGAGCGGAGGACCAGGGATGAGGAACCACCATGTTTTGTCATCTGTCACTCTTGGTGGAGGCTCTCACATCAGGGCCATGAAGTGTCACACAGAGAGAGGGGGGAGGGCGAGCGAAGAGGCAGGCTGGAGAGCAGCAGGACGACAACACGACATGGTGTGACACGGGGACGGCATGTCGAGCTAAAACTAACACCATCTGCGTCTTACATAATTGTCTGAGCGGCATGGCAAAAAAAAAAAAAAAAAAAAAAAAAAAAAAAAATCTCACCCTCGCTGCACCCAAGCCTAAAATAAATATTTCAGGCGACGGCCAGCCATTGATGATAAAACATATGAGTCATTTCTGCTAAATTGCTCTGAATCAAAAAGAAGCTCTGGTAACACTTTACTTGAAGTGCACTGCCATGCACTGAAAGCAGATTATAATCCCATTAGAGGCACTGATGAACTTGTCTTACAATATAATCATCAGGCAAACATAGAAAATCACAGAAAATCACTTCCAGTTTAATATCCTAAAGTACTCAGCCCCCTACCAGCCTTGCACATCGTGTTTATCATACGAAGCTGCTATTATAAGAATATTCAGTCACTTACAATGTGCTTACACTGTGCTTATTATGCCTGGAGTATGACTTCAAATAGCAAGTTTTTCCAATTGTGTGTATCATGGCAGCACTTCCAGTTTCCTGATTATGATTATAGTCACAATGAAGCAGTAATTTTTGAGCCTCTTTTTCGATGTGCATCCTGTTGAAACAGAAGTTGGGGCGGGGCGAAAAGCAGACAGGCGTCATTAAAAACCAGTAGGACATCAGTTAGAGAGAGGCAGTTTTATTTGATGGGAGGAGTGTGATTATTTGAAAATGTGATGCTTTTATTTGTTGAGATTTTTGCTCACGCCCCACCGGTTCAGCACGGAGTCACATTTAAACCGCACAGCCTCTGCTGCAAATGATTCAGAAGGCAGCACTTTGTTTTCATGGCAAGACGGTGATAATTAGCAAGCAATGTGAAAATTCTTTCAAATGACCCCCACATTTGCCTCAGAATTTACTGAACACCAAAACTTACTCTAGGTGAATATTTCAAATCCATTATATCCATTATCACTGGACTTGGTATTTCTGAAATATCACAAAATCTTCAACTATCTGCAACTTGAATGCAACTTCCGTTATTCAGGAAAAAACATAAAAAAAAAAATAATCATAAATTCAGTTTGCAGAATCATTTGTAATGTTCAGAATGAGTTTGGTGACAAAGCAAAAGTAAAAGTTTTGGTTTTCAAAGAATTTTGTGGTAAATGTTAATGTCATTTGCGGGTCACTGCGAAGATATTTCAAATACGGTGCTTGCTAATTCTCACTATCTTGCAGCCCGCTAAAATGTGGTGTTACCAGCATTCCTGTACAGAAAAGACACATTTTGGAGTTGTAAGACTTTCTCATTTAATAAGCCTCTTTTTAAGGTCCCGTCTTCTGGCTGATTCTGAAGGAAGCATACAGTGATCCCTTTGTTGGAATCAGAAAGTAATGGGATTTTGAAAAAAAAAAAAAAATACAAAAAAAATGTAATGTGTCATTGTGGCTTTAAATCAATTTTTCCAGTGTGTTAATAATGTCTCGCGATGCTTTTTAAGTCACATGTGAAGTCAAGAGTCATCCGTTCTATTTTAGCTTTACTGTGGCTTTAATGCCTCATGAGCAATGACTTACTGAAGCCACTCCAGCACAAAATGTCTGATGCACTTCCAGCCACCGTTCGGCCACGATTGGTAGTTTTCACAAGCACATTTTGACAGTGACAGGGAGTGTTAAGACGGTGCATTGTCTGCCAGGATGGGGTTTGGTGATTTTCGGGGTAGTAAAACGAGGACAGCGGCCTCCAGAGAGCGGCTCCGTTCTGTCGGCTGGCACGCACCCCTTTTACTGGCAGTCACATAAGGATACACAGTCTCTCCTTTTCCGTGTCACGCTCTGTGTTTCTTCTGCATGCTCTTGCTCTCTTTCTCCAGCACACACACATGTACATGTACAGTGCACACACACACACACACACACACATACACCCACCTCAGGGCCTTAGGGGGAGTGTGTTGGTCAAGGAAGACAGCCATGACTTTGCCAAAGGGAGAGAGGACAGCGGAGCAGAGGTGGGGGGGTTAAGGGGGTGGGAGCTACAGAGATTAATGATCTGAAACTCCCTGTTTCTCCTGAGTGTGTGCATATGTGTGTGTGTGTGTGTGTTCATGTGTGTTCATGTGTGTGTGTGGCCCCCTCGGCAGAGACATTATGCAGAGGAAAGCTTTATCTCTGAAGGATGGGCTCGTTTAACGGTGAGAGGCTATTTCCACTGTGACTCGCACTGGGGTGGAGGTGATTTGGCTGGATCTCACACACACACACACACACACACACACACACACACACATACACACACACACACCTCATACACACCCCGACATACAAACAGATTCCCATTACACGCTTCCACAGAGTAAGCAGTGCCAACGGTGCAAAGTGGGGTGTCACAGAAAGTCAGCTTTTACCACAACCTCCTATTGAGTGACATATTAACCTGGTCCCCCAACACGCACACACACACTCATACACACACACACACACACATACACACATGCACACACACACTAGTGTCAGTCTTAACCCTCAGCATGTAAGCCAGGTCTGGATGCCAGCATGATGAGATTACTAAGGAGCTTGGCCTAAGATGCTGCTGTCGTGATAGCTTACACATACATACACACACACATACACACACACACACAGGGGGCATGACATAGCGGATGTGCTGCATAATCAGGACACGGGAGGCACAAATAACATGAATTAAAGATTGATTGACATTTTGCATTTGTTCCCTTGTCAGGTAAATCATTTTTTTTTCTTTCTTTCTTCTTCTTATGTAATTTGTTTGACATTTAAAGCCGCCTTCCTCAAGATCCTGTCCATTTTTGCTGCTAAGCTCTCATCACTGTAGTGTTTCTGCACTGCACTTCCCATGAGTTCACCTGTCAATCAAACAGTTTGGGCGGGACTGTGACGTCTTTTTCCTTGGATTTTCTGTTGACGGGGTTTGAGATTCCGTAGGTGGCGCTCTTTTCCTTTTCTGCTCAGTCATGGTGGAGTAAACCCAAAACAACAACAGTACTGTGTAAAATTAGTTTGTTAAAAATTTAATTAACTGGTGAGACTTGACAACCCAAGTATGAACTAAGACAGTGAAGTCCTAAATATTTTATAATTTCTCATAACTATTTGTCACAACACCATGATTTTTGTTCAGCATTTGAACAAAATGATCACATATTGGAAAATCTGGCTTGTATTGCTCTTTGACATTTCTAAAAGAAAGTATCTCCCCTATCACAGCAACTTCCTCACATTTCAACACGTCATCTGGAAACGTCATCTCTTCACAATGGGAACTAAATGGCATTTACGTGACATGCAAAATGCAAAAAATAAAATGCTGCACTGTTACTTACACACCATTTGGTGATAACAGGATGTACATGTTCCCACTGACGTCGATACGCACAAATCACAAAATTACACACTGAACCTTCCGGCTTGCCTTACCGGTCTGCTTTGTCTCCTCTGTGGTTTTCCTGCCTGATAACTGCAATGACATCACGGCAGCAAGTAGCCACATAATCCACTATCTTTGTGTTTAATCGATTATGTGCTAACTACCCATTTTCTATTACTTCTCCGGTTCCAAACAAACGGAAAACGCCGAGTGTTTGGAACAGCAAATGGAAAAGATTTATCAGCTGAATCACTATAGTGTTATATCAGTCAGTAATAGAGTGTAGCAACATGGATTTAGAGTGAAAACACCATTTATCATTCCGCTAAGAACAATGGGAATGATTCATTTAGTCTATGTTTTTTGTGAGAGGAACACTGAGATGGAATAGGGGACTATTTATATAGATTTTTTTCCCACTCATGTTTTCTCTAGCTTGTGGGTGGGAGCAGCCTGGAGAAGCGGCAGCATTTTGATGTCAAGGTCACTGATTCAAATCCCTACAACAGCTGAGGAAATGGGTGGGTTGGGAAATAGGGGGATGCAAGTTTGGTTGGGGTGTTTTTGAACAAGGCACTCGCTGTAACCCCTCATATCGGTTTTACGAGGCAGCTCCCATGTGTGAATGCGAGTAGCTGCATGAGTGGGAAGCATGGTAACCGAAATAAAGCGTCTCTGCAAAAAGGCAGGGAGGAAAACAAAACCCGTCACATTACAGCTCTGAAGCCTGGTGCAGCACATACAAGCAGGCTGCACAATAAATATTCATCCAAATTCAAAGCCAAATGTTCCAGTTTTGCACCATGGAGGCTGTTTTTTTTTTTTTTTTTTTTTTTTTTTTTTTGAAAGGTGTGAGTTGGAAAAAAAACCAAAAAAAAAAAACATGGAAGTCGAATGTGCCAGACTTAAAGTTGACTTCAGCTTCGTTGTGTCAAAATACCTCAACATTTATACGGCTGCTCTTGGAAAGGTGTTTTTTTTTTCTTCTTCTTCTTCACACTAAATTAAAAAATAAGGTAAAAAATAAACATGTTTGCACCCACTGTGGTGATGTTTCCGCCTGCATTAATGCTGTTTTCAACCCATGGACAAATCCTCCCTCACTAATATATATGTATTTGCGTTTACACCTGGTTGAATCTGGCTGAGATTTCACCCCCTCTGGATGTTTTCTGACATCACATTCTCATCCGTGACAGCTTGCGGTATTATTTTCCCGGGGTCGGAGAGTGGCGGGTTAGTGATTACAAAAAGGTTACATCCAAATATCTTCCCCTTTTCAGTCAAAAACAAACATGTAGAATAGCCCAAAGCATTCATTCTGTTGCCCTCTGTTGCATCATATTTTTGCCTCACAGTGCCATGCCTTGTTGTTTTTTTTTTTATTTTTATTTTTATTTATTTATTTTTTTTTTTGCAGATTTACGGACATCGCGGGTCAGCAACGCCGCCGGGAACACATTTCAGCACAACAACGTCAGGGCTAATGTGAGCCTGGCTATCACCAGACTGGAGCTCTGTCTGCTCCATTCATTTGTCAGCTCTCACTCAGCTGTGGTTTTTGTGTAACTTTCCCAACACTGAAAGCTGTTTACACACCTTGGCGCTTTCAGATATTCCTGTCAACAAAAAGCAACACTCCTTAGACACTTTGGCTGGAGGTAGTTTGTTCCATCTTAAATTAACACATATCATTCACTGGCTAACTGTCGCTTTCAAGCTGCTTACTAGCAGCACCGCCAATAGATGCTGCATTGAGGCGCTGTTGGAATTGTAGGAATTACTATTAGGACACACATGACCAACAGCAAAATGGGAAATGTGATTGAGAAAGACTAAATCTTTGTAAGTGCTTTCAAATCAAAATATTGCAATCTTAATTAATGATAAATTTTATGAATTTTGAATGAAAGACTGTGTTGATAATCAGTGTTGAGTACTTTTATGAGGTTTATTAAGTTAAATATTTATGACTTTTTTTTTTTTTTTACCTTAATTGCCCAAATTAAAAGTAATGAAAGTACACACATGTTGCATTACTTTGGTATAGCAATCAAAATAGGTACTTTATTTATGACATTTTAAAAAGGATAACATTTCCAAAGTAACCTTCCCAACACTATATATATTTTTTTCCATATGTGGTTGTAATATCCAGAGCCCAGTGGCACGTTAGTAACAGATGTACATGTGGTTGAATTGTTTCATTTGTGTCCTGCACGGCGGAGGATATCAAAACTGTCCAACTACAGCCGCTTTCCACCGACCTCCATGTGCAGCAGATGGGAAGAGAATAGTGTGACATTTAAAGAAATCCGGCCAGCTAAGCTCTCTCGACTACAGCTGTGTTGTCACCTCTGACTCCGGATCCATCGACAGAGACGGCAGCACAGAGGAAACACACCAGCACGCAAATACTTACATAGGAGTTATGAGAAAGGAATTGGCATTTTGGGAAATATCACAAGACATCATGCTGTCCATGATGCTGGCAGAATAAAAAAACACATGTAGTGAGATGCTTCAGAAGAGCAGAGAGAGGAGAAGAAGAAGAAGAAGAGGACGGAGGTGCAGAAGTCTGGCCAGGCGAAGCGAAAGCAAATGACACACATGACAAAAAAAAAAAAAAAAAGAAAACAAGACATATAGATAAAAAAAATAAAAAAGACAGATGATGCAAAGACACAGAGGTAGACGGAGGATGGAGGACGGAGAGAGAGCTTTCCAGCAGATGAAATCCATCTCCATAAAAATCCAATCCTCTTACTCTGCAATATGCTCCAAATGGACGGATTGACACAAGAGGTCACGGCCCCGGCCGTAACCCTGGCAACCATTCAGCACTCCTCCCCTCATATCTTCTTGATCATTTTTGCACCTCCACTATTCTAGCCTTCTCTCTCCCCCTCTCTCTCAATATCACTATATCTATATATCTACATCTATATGTTATGTATTGGAGTTATTAAAAAGGTAAAAAGGTATACAGGCCGTGACCTCTGACCCTTGTTAAAGGTGGAGATATGGTTTATGCAAGTCATACCAGATGGAAGAAACCTAAATAAATCAATGCGGTCAGGCGGTAGATAGGAATAATGGCACGACCACGTGGGGAGAGGTTTAAAGGAATATTTCACCCACAAACTATATTTTGCATCATTTACTCGCTTCTTGAACATCCAACGAAAAAAGTTTTAATTGCGCGCCTCATGCACAGGCGCGTGCACATGAAAGCGCTCTCGAGAGGTGGTTTATTTAGCAGGTCTTTGG
>NC_043983.1:30821789-30951789 GCF_902150065.1 Myripristis murdjan | reverse complement strand
TATTGAGGGAGCGATTGAGAACAGTGGCTGGAAGTAAATGTTACCATAAATAATCCAAAAAAAGAAAAGATTCCAGAAAAAGGCATTAGACCTAATAGAAAGAATGGAAAATTAAAGTAACTTTGTAAAGAAAATCTATAATTTTCTGTGTCTTATTAAATGCTATGAAATGTTCTGGTGGTGCGACATAGCTCAAGCGAATAAAGGATTTACTTAGAAATACTTTCACAAACTTGATTTTAAAATAATTATTAAGATTATTATTATTATTTTTTTTTTTTCATGCATTTGATTAAGACTCTGTTCTGTAGAATTTAGACCTAAGATCTCAGAGAAATTCAATTTGAACTATTTTGCACGACGTGAAAATGTGCACCAAGCTCCAAGCCAATACAGATATCAATATTAGCAGATCTTTATATATTTATTTTATTTGTTGACAGTACATAAAAAACACATTTCAAGCCTATTTGTCGACTCGAAATTTGAAAAATAAACTGATAGTTGAACAATAAACTTGTGAACACGATGCTCAGCACCATCTGCTCGGCTGTGATTCACCGCCCCGCCAACCCACTGCCGTGCACAGCACCGTAAACAATGGACAAACTAATAACTTAGCAACACTGTTTAAATTATCACAAAGTCTTTTTAATACAATATGTTCTTCTTTACTAGCATATCGACCAACACACACGCATATACACCTTTATGTGAGATGAGCCAGTATCAGCTGATGATACTGCCGGCTGATATGATGGGAAAGCAAAGGGGAGGTGTATTTTTTTTTTTTTTTTTTTTTTTAAGCACCATATCTAACTGATGACTGACTGACTGGCTGACAATCCAGCATGCCGGCTGCATCCCTGAGTGAGCCGGTTGTCTATCTGTTTGCCTGTCTGTCTGTCTGTCTGTCTTCTCTGGAATTCATAGAAGACCTGGGACTTAAACACATCACAACAAAGCCTGCAGAAGGAAAGGCACTGCCACATCCATGCACGCTGCAAATAGGGAGTAGCTTTCTCCAGCTCAAACTCCAATCACTTCAAAGACAAAAGCCACCTCCCCATTTCTTTCTTTTTTCTTTTTTTTTTTTTTTTAAATGCAAAATTTTTTTTCTCAAGTCAGTCAGCCAGACAGACTTGTAGTATTTCCCTCGCTGCGCTGTGCAGAGCATGTGAGGGGAATACAGAGATTTTATTTTATTTTATTTTTTTCCTCCCTGACATGCTTTGTACTATTCTATTTTAGCCTCTTCAAACACAGGGAGACGTCTCTCCATAGAAATGAAGCAACCAGGCGAGCGTCCCCTGGCATCCCGAATTATGCAGCGAGTTAGTGGAGCGGTGTTTTCCACTGTTCACTGCGATACATAATACACAGGCACTCACACACGCCGAGACAATCATATGCAAAGGCAAAACAATCTGCTACCACGTAAATGCACAGAGAGACACACACACACACACGCAGCAACATGAATGCAAACATGCTGCATTCTAAGCAGGCAGGGAATTAAGCGGTAGGTGGTTATTTGTTGTTAGCCCGGGGTAAACGAGGGATTGGATGAGACTGAAACGGAGAGAAGGAATGATGGACACAAGCGAGTAAAGGCGAGTTTACACTAAAGATTACCGACGAGACGAGTTCAAACTTGCAACTAGCTCCAAAAGAATGCCAACATGTCTGGTCTGCAACTCTCGGAAACCTGACAGCTTACACCGACGAGACTGGAGGAGTCAGCGAGACGTTTCCATAGCAACATCTTTCCTTACTTCAGTGTTTCTGACAGCTTTCGGTTGCTGGACAGTTTGCAGCGTAGCTACGCGCTGCCCCCGTCTATAAAACGCCTATAAAATTTTGGCAACATGGCAACGTTTGCTGTGTTAAGTCAGGGAAATGGGCGCTCTCTTCCCTGGTGTTCGTTGTGGAGGAAATATTTCTTCTCTTGACAGCACTAATTTCTCCCGGGGCTACACACCGTGAGCGCCGTGTTATCGCTGTGGTCAGAAATTTACAAGAGGGAATATTCTGCAGTCAGACTTCCTTGTGAAAACAGCTTACAGTCTCACACACACACACACACACACAGTCTCTGTCACCATCGGTGGGGAGATGAACAGCGGTATATCTTAATAAAATAAAATACCTAATATCTATCAGGATAACACTCAGAGAAAACACCAAGTACTGTGACAGCTTTCCACCGGGGGAGCAGCTGATGGTGACGCTGCACTTTTTGACGACAGATATGATCCATATTGAGAAACTATATAATGCTCTAAAAGCAGCCACTTGCGACTTGACAAGCGGAGGTGCAGTGACGCCATTGGCCGGCTTGATCCCAGCTGAGACTTTCCTCTGCATCGCCCCGAAACGGTTTTGTCTCGCTGTGGATCTTTGGCCTAAACTGGCCATAAAAGGTTTAAGTTGCACTAAGTGAGATTTTTATGTGGAAATCGACCCATCTCATCAGCTTGAATAACAAAGTGGGGCTGCAACAGTCTAATCGTTACAATGTAGTATTGTTACAGTGTTGTTGTATTTGTTTGTAGTTTCCTCACCCAGCCTCCTGCAGCCTATAATAAACCATTTTCATAGGCCAGGGAAGGAGAGCTTTAACTGCTGGTACTTGTCAAAACAGAGGTGATTGGTTGATGAAAACCCCTCCCCCTTCCATCTAGAGCCAATCATATGTTTGTTTTAAGGGTTATGGTCTCTTCTGTGCCAAGCCTGTTTGATGAAGATGCAATTTGTGACCAACTTTGCACCTAATAACTTTAAATGTGCTTCAGTGCCCCGTTGGGCTTTTTCTGCCCGCTGTATTGGAATTACAGCAAAGTACAAAGAGTCACAGAAGTGTACAGAAACCCAGACTTACCAACAAGTCAATATTTTTCCATTGCACTTATATAAGTCACAGCCTGGGCATCTAGAGATACAAAAAAATCTGAAAAAAGTCTTAATTTATGAAAATGTAATGCTTCAAGGAGTGTTACAATGTGTGTTTTAGATAAATACAGAGAGAGGTTAGTGCTACAATATGCATCCTGGTTGTTTTAAAGACAGCTGATGTTTATGACTCGTAACGTCGGACTTTGTTGTGTGTGTGAGTTTGCAGTGTGCAGGCTCTACTTTTGATCGATTGAAATTGGTTTAGCTCTGCATCTCGTTTCGCTGTGTTTATAAGCACCAACTCGGGTCACTGCTTTTTCCAAATCTGCCCATTTATGCGTTTTCACGAGCTAGGTTCACTCACAAACTACAGCTACATTTTACAGCTCAATTTTTCCATTTTGGTTGCTGAATCTGACAAGGAGAGGGGATGATTACAGGGTGGCCTGTGATTGGGTGAAGGAGACATGATGATCATGATCATGATGAATACACAGGTCCACCCCTCTGGGCCGAACAGTAAACTGTCTGTTCTGCTCTGCATTGAAGAGTTAATAAAGGAAGGGATTAAGTGCGACATAGCGGCGTCCTTCCTGAACGATAAGAGATCTGCAGGTGAAAAATGACCACAGGTTCTCGTCTTAAAGCCCACGGCAGGACGCCATAACTCACTGGAATAGGCTCAAGTGCCCATCAATCACTCTCCCATCCAATCAAAGAACCACAGATGCCGGGACTTGCCATCAGCAGACTTGTGATTGGGTTAGAAGGGGCACAGCCCAGAGTCTGTTGGTGCATTATCGGCTTCAATCACAGTAATGCACCATGCTCCCATAGTGACCTCTGGTGTGTGCGTGCGTGTGTGTGTGTGTGAGAGAGTGTATGTGTGTGTGTGTGTGTGCACGTCACCCATATATCATCGCTGTCCATTTTGCTGGTCCCTCTGACCAACACACACTCAGTATCTCCCGCGTTCTCAACAGCGTCACCGGCATTTAAGGCGCAGACGTACACAAACACATAGGAATTACTCAAACACACATACAGGCAACACTGTGCAACATGCATGAAATACCTTACAGAGACTATTTCAGAGCATGAACGCACCCCAAGTAGTCTATCATACAGCCTGTGAAACAGAAAACAGGATTATAGCGGTGGTTGGCTGGGGCAGAGACCTGGGGCTCAGACACAACACTGTATCATCTTCTACAACCACTCACAGAGCAAGAGAGAGAGGGAGAGGGAGAGAGAGGGAGAGAGGGGGAGAGAGAGGGAGAGACTGAGATGAAAAGAAGGATTCTCTTCTCTTTTATTCCGGTCCCTCCCCTTGCTCTTTTTCTAACCCTTGACTTAGATGAATCCTGTTATGGTGTGACATGAACCTGAGGCGGCAGACAGACAGAAAGAAAGACAGAGAGAGAGAGAGAGACAGAGGGAGAGAGAGAGAGAGAGAGAGAGAGAGAGAGAGAGAGAGAGAGAGAGAGAGAGAGATGTAACAACAGCAGATGAGAAATGTGGGTGCAGCAGATCCAGATAGAGGCAGATTAACAGACAGACTGGGCGATGCATTCACAGTGTGACCGGTCAGCAGACAGAGTGGGCGGCCAGCTGACCATCCTCAAGTGACCATCATGTTGCATTTATCTGACTCACTTCATGGAAAGTGTTTGCTAGATTGGCCCACTGGCTAGTTTACCCGTTGGGCTATGAGAACACAGATATCAAAATCACCCACATGTCCCTGGGAGACCACCGGCTCCAGTGCTGCATGCTAACACTTCAGCATACACTATGATGAGTGACAGTGGGCTCCATCCTAAGGCTTTAGCATACACCATGCTAACAGGCTAGTGCACATTATATTGAGGGTTAGTAGGCCCCATGCTAACAGGTTATCATATTCTATACTGATACTTGATGCCATACCACTTTAGTAGACTTGCATCATAGCAAACTCCATGATAATATTTTAGCATGCACCCTGCTGAGTGATAATAGCTCCATGCTATTCATGCTCCATTAGCTGCTTCTCAAAATCTAGCCTGTAGTTGATATAACAGCATGTCTTGGCTTCCATTTGGAAGGATCCTTCAAACACAGCGAAGGAATTTAACCTTCATCTGGTGGACATGCCAGATTTATCCTTCCCACTTGTATGTATCCAATCATACAATACAACCATGTGTGCATACTGGAAGCAGAAGTCAATTTGATAAAGAAAAAAAAAACTCCACTGCAGTTTGTCTTTAAATGAAGGTTAAAATGCATAGTATTTTGTAACATAAGTCTGTTCCCCCATCTCCTCAAAGCCTTCAAAAAGTAGACACCAGAATGTCTTCACCATCGCGTGCTGCAGGTATGACAGCATGATGTCAACATTCAACATTCATTTCTGGTGATGTACTGTCCGTGACACAGACATATGGGCTTGTTCTACCATTTCAAAGGAGAGGCATTGGTAGCCTTCACAGTGCCAGGCTACAGAGGACCCGTCCTTCCTGGGCTGCAACCTGGACTTTAAGAGGCTGCTTATGTTGAGTGATGGCAAGCTCCAGGTCAACACTTTGGCATAATGCACTGAATAATAGCTAAGAGACCACTAGCTCTATCCAGTGTAAGAAAACTGACTCCCGGTGGCTTTTATTATTCACCTTGTATACATTTTGAAGACAGAATGTCATGAATCTGTTCAAGTGATATAGTCAGGCTTGTTTTTTGGAACTAATACAAGTGGAGAGACCACATATTCATCCATCGCATTCATCCATTGCTCACCACCTTTTCTTTTTATGGAGGCCGGAAAAAGCAGTCCAGGATGAAGAGTATGTTAATCATAATTGAGAAATGACAAGTGACAATTTGGTTTGATTTTCCATGCTTTACTAAGTGCAGCGTTGTGGATCAGTGGATCAGCGTCTCCCCGCCGGAAGAAAGCTGTAGGTTCAATTTCCACCCGTATCTCAGGGCAGTCTGCATTTTCTCCACCTTGGTTTCCTCTCTCAGTCTGGAGACATGCAAGTCAGGTCCACTGGAGACTAAACTGCCCGTAGGTATAAATGTGAGTGCCTGTCTATCTGTGTTAGCCCCGTGATGGACAGGCAACCTTTCCGTGCCTTCCACCTAATGCACGCTAGGATCAGCTTAGCGGGCTGAGAAAATTGAGGAATACTTTATTAATCCCCCAAGGGGTAACATTCTCCTGTTGCCCTCTGGTTGGAGTGCATCCAGCTCATGTGGCACCCACTGGAGTAGGTAAGGATTAAATATCTTGATCAAAGAATAACTCAGCAGTTATGACAAATGTTGGGAATCCAAATCCTGGCCTCTCCAATTGGATGAGCGACATCCAACAACCAGTTGGATGAGCGACTGGAGAGGCCACTTACCCGTAGGCTGTCCTGACTGCCACCTTATATAAGCAAGTCTTGACAGTAAATCAGCACTGTTTCATAATAGCACAGGAAAAACCTGGCAAAACAGACACATTACTGATAAGCAGCAACACACTGTGAAATCATAATGGCAAAATAATTAGCACGCACAATTACACCACGTAATGGGAGGCAGTATAAGCACTAAGCTAAGCCCGGGAAATGGCACGAGAGAGGAAAAAGAAAGAGAGAGAAAGGATATCTGTTAGTGCAACATAACAAAGCACACATATTCAGAAGACAGACAGCAGCAGTTATCCATCTGAAAAGACAGGAAATGTAGTGGTTCGGTTTGGGGGAGTCTGACATTTGTTAATGGGAGGCTTATCTCTGCTCTGATTGGTGATCGCACAACAGTGAGTATTCAGGCTGTTTTGTCATAGGATAAAATGGAGACATTTGTGGTGTCTTGAGAAGTCTTTTAACAAAAAAACATGTACCCCATCGCCTTTGAGTCTTTGAGCAAGACGATGAACGGCCAACCTACTCACTCATGGTAAATCACTCTGGATTAGAGCATGAGCTAAATGTCTCGATTGTTAATTGTGGGATTAGAACATGTTTGTGTCATTGCCACAAATTGGAGCCTTTCACGCATTTAATTCATTGGATTGCTCCCATGCAACATGGTGATATTAAGGTCAAATTAACAATTTACTGAAAAAAAAGCAGAAGATATGGCATTTATGTGTTTATATGACTTAGAATTTTGATATTGATGGATTTGCCGTCATGTTTTGCTGCCGGTGTTGACACAAGTCTGCACTTTGTGATGCCAAGTGTGAGATACTGGAACCTACACTAAATTCCCAAATGCCCTGCTTTTAGAAGGCACTATAGGGCTGCTTGAGGTTTTACTGAGCACAACATGAGTCTGGTCCTAACTATCAAAACCTCTCCTTTAACCTGGATCAGTTAGTCCTTCTCAAGAAACAGAAACCCTGCGCCCACTGTCACCAAAGATGCTGTGACCAGCTGGGAGTAACTTATTGGTGTGCTAATGAACGAGCATTTTGCCCTTTGCTCTTTGTGTGTCGTCATGTGTCAAGCTTACACGTCTTCCTCTGTCAAGTCTATTTAACAGTCACTTGAGCATCGAGGAGACGATGGAGAAAATCTGAAGTAACAAGGAACGGTCGGTCAAGTAGCACAGCACAGTCCAGGCCCGTTACTTTTGGATTGATTTACCCCGAGCAAAGGTCCTCCAATTATTGCTAGAGCAATCTCTTCAAGTCAATAGCACAAAATTAGAGTGGAATCTCACTCCTCCTCATCCTCATCCGCCTCTTCTTCCCTTCTCATTTAGCTAGACATTTGTGCAGCTCTCAGGGAAGTGAATATGCAGGCTGGCGCCAAGCAGTGCACTAACAAATGCGGCGACAGCCAGAGAGAAAGCTAGACAAGAATGGAAACAACATCAAACCGCGGCAAGAAGACATGCATTAGAGCCGTGACAACCGCAGAGTTAGATAGATGAGATTGGCCGAAAGCAGTGATGAAAATTTTACTGCGCCCGTGCACATACCCTCCCCGGGTCGTGGCATTTCTGGAATATAAAGCTGTTTCATTTTGATGGTTGTGCTTCAAACAAGGGAAGTCAGAGAACGTGTTCAGTTCTCCGCTGAAGTCTGTCTATCCCGAACTCCAGCCCACAGCGAGCGGTGATTTATCAGAACTACGTCAGCGCAGAGCAGGCTAAACAAGTCTGTCCTCTGAGACTGTGCACCTTCATTTAAACCTCAACTGTTGCAAAGTCTCCTAACATGGATCCAACCAGAGAATCTGAAAGGAGTAGAGCAGTCATAGCATGGCATAAAATGTCGATTATGGCTTGTTGTGATACAAAGAAGTAATTTGTGCGGACATGTCATTGATCCAAATGTCCCATTGTTCTATCTTGACCTTTTCCATGATCTGTCACTTTGGCAGCCTCAGTTTAAAAAAAAATAACAGAATCAAAACTGTGCAAAATGATTAAGTCATGCCACAAGATCACTGGTGCTCACCTTTGCCACGTGTATCAAGCAAGAATCCCTGGACATCATAATGGACTCTCAGCATCCAGCACACAATAACTTCCAGATGCTTCCATCAGGGTGCAGGTCAAGCCTACCCAAAGGTAACACCAAGAGGAACACAATGTCCTTGGTTCCATTAAAACTATAACAACTACAATAAATTACAAATGAACTTGTGCGGTTGTCCAAGGGAATTGTCTCAGTGAATCGGTTCAGTTTAAGGTCTTCAGCGTAATATTGATCAATTTCACATTAAATATGTAATCACGCCGAAAACTGCATCGAGTCTATCATACAGTATCAGAAAATGGATAAAACTGAGTGCAGCAGATTTGATTTTCAATGAAAGACCAATATTGGCTCCATATATCAGCCTAACGCTAATTCTAAATCATATTAAAGTTAAACAGCTACCATTTCACTCCATCAACATCCAGCTGGACGTGCTTTTCAATTCTATTTCCATTCTAATTCTATTTCTTCTGCAGAGCAAGAGCCAGGACTCCTCTACATCACATTTACCAAATCAGCTACTAGGCAACAGGGTCTGTCATGTGTGTGTGTGTGCGTGTGCATGTGTGTGTGTGAGTGTTAAAATGTACTCTGTATGTACTTGCATGCTTAGATAAACATACATCTGTGCATTTTGTATATGTATGCATGTAAATGTGAGTGTTAGCATATGCACATTTATACCTGTGTATGCTTCTGTATCCGATTCTGTGTGAGTGCATCTGTGTGTGTGTGTGTGTGTGTGTGTGTGATTATGCATGAGTCACCAATCCTATAACCCTAACTAGATGTAGCAGAAAGCTCAGTATAATCCATCGAGTTGGATGTGATTCCCTCCCTGTAAATAGGATAGACAACTATATAGATCAGCTGGAAGGACTTATAACTCTCGTCCTAATCAGATAAAAAGAGATGGAGGGCCGCAGAGGAGGATAATAGGAGGAGGAGGAGAAAAGAAGAGGAGAGGAGGAGGTGATGAGAAAAGGGAAAGCACAGGAGAAAAAGTATAGTGTGTTCAAAAGAAAGGGCAAAAAGGAAGAGTGATTTGGGTTCAGTCAAAGTTCCCGGGACTTGAAGAGGCTAATGGTGAACTTTGAGAGAGAGAGAGAGAGAGAGAGAGAGAGAGAGAGGACTGAATTAAGCATTTCCACTCAAACTGCGACAGCTTGGCCTGCTTCTTCTGCTGAAAACTAAATTAAAAGCTCTGTGCATGTTTGTGTTGTGTTGTGTTATGTATGTGTGTGTGTGTGTGTTGGTGGGGTTACATGTGGGTAAGCGAAGGGAAAGAGAAGTAGGGAAAAGCAGACGAGAAGGGAAGGCGAGCTGCGACCACTCGTCTTCCAGTCGCCATTTTTCTCTGTTCTCGCATTTCTCTCTCTCTCTCTGTTGTGCATCCTGATGTTTATTGAAGCTTTAAAAACACGAATCCCCTCAGAATTAAGATTGCTCGCTCACCTGTCACTCGTCTGCATGGCCCCACTCTCTCTGTACATCTCTCTCTCTCCCTCTCTCTCTTTCTCTCTCTCTCTCTCTGTCAGTGGTGATGGATGTTGCCTGTGCTGCAGACTGAAAAGGGAATAGACTGTTCTTTCTGTGCGTTTCACAGCAATCTGGAGCTGTCAATACACACACACACACACACACACACACACACACACACACACACACACACACACAAAACGCATAACTCTCTGAAGCTGTCATGTCTCTATCAAACAACCTGCCCATTGCATCAAAGACAGAGAGCGAAACACCTCGAGAGCACACAAACAACAGCAAACAGAAATGGCCGGTCCGGGCTGCACACGAGCTGCGTTCAGGTTCCACGTGTGCTGCTTCGCTCCTTCGATGCTATTTTCTGCTAATTTCAGTGCCGCTGCATCGTTTTGCATTTAAAAGCAAATCTCCCTACTTTCCCTCGACTGCATTTACGTAACAGACACACACTCGCGGGGCGGCAGCGGGGATATCAGACTGACAAACCGGGTGTTAAAATTGGCATACATGTTACATTGTCATGCCTTGTAGCGAATGCAGAAATGGCACCAACTGGCAAGAGCTGACATTTCTCTTTGTCCCATTTACCAGCAAATGGCCGGTTCAGCAAATACGGCCCTCCATATCTGCAGAGCTGGCCATGATAGGAATGAAAAACTATGAATTATGTCTATACACACATACAGTCGGTTCGGATAGTTGAGCAATGCAACAGAGGACTTCATTAACGGCGGTGGTGGCAAGAGTGTGCGAATTTCTGACTCAAGTAGAAGTCACATCACTTTACTGATATTTCACCTAAAGGAACGGCTGATTTTAAATGTATTTATGTATTTGAATGTATTTTTTTTTTTACAGCTGAGAGCAGGGTTAGACATGGTCGAGAGCACAGCGCTCAAACTCGACTCTTTTAACTGGAAAATTCAGAAATTAATCTTTATTTTCTCCATCTTGACATGAAAACTGTGCAAAGGTCTGCGCCTTATGTCAAAATGTTGAAGAGGAATAGAAGAAAAGGAAGCGTGACCTTTTATTTGCAAGGTATTTCATAAATAAATTTAATAAAATTCTCTAATAGTAGACTCAACTGATAAAACACATGAAATAAACATAATTTGAATCAAATAAATTGAATAAGTGAGTGGGTTAGATGATGGGAATTCACATTGACTCCTCTTTTTTTTGCCAGCTGAGATTAAACATTCCTTAAATCAACCCTCGGGTATTTTGATTAATGCTTTAATGCTTAATGCTTTAAGTAAAAACATGCTTATGAATGACTGAATGATGTAATTAGTTACCTCTGCTCCCGTAATGGCAAATTCGATGTTAGAGTTCAAAAAATGAATTTAAATCTGTAGCTCTGCAGGAACTGGGAGAGTTGTTACTGGAAAACAGGCATATGTATGGGAACGTGTTGTTCTCTAAAACACCGTTAAGTGATGACGTCACCTTTAAGTAAATCGCCAGTGTGGAAGCATTTCCCTCATATTAAACAATGAGAGGCTAAAAATGCATAAAGCTGCCCCGTTAATTTGGATAATATTTGAAGGCACCGCTAAAATATTCAGCGATTCTCCCAGAGCTGCTGTCACAAAATCTCTCGTCTCTGTGTTCTGCATCTTGACCTTTTTATCTCCCTTCCTCTTTGTTTGTTCTCTCGTCCTTCACAGCATGACTCATACAGTCCCAGTGGCATCTGTGTGTGTGTGTGTGTGTGTGTGTGTGTGTGTGTGCAGATAAAACTCATGTATGCATGTGTATTTTTTTTTTTTAATAAACTTTGTTTTTGTCAGGCAACATGACAAACACACACATCCACACCCACACACACGCTCGATGGTGACGCCTAATGTGACTAATGACGCTACAGATTGTTTATATCCCTTCTAGGGATTTTGTTGACGCGCCAGAGGAAATATAAACTATCCTCATATGTAACAGACAGAATTATTATGAATTATTGCGATTATTCTGTTTACCAACATTTCTGTCTGTCTCTGTCTCTCCACCTCCCTCCCTCGCATTAATCCCTGCAAATATTTATATTTTTTTATTCAGTTCAATCTAATCCTCCACTCTGGTCATGACATCTGCTTAGCAGTAACATACCTCATCGTACAGTAATGCTGTTTAGGGATAACTGGAGCAAAATTAAAAATGCGAGAGTGACTCCAGCATCTTTAAAGCTGCACTGTGACATAACAGATTTCTGTGTGAAAATGCGAAGACACAAAACGGGACCGCAACAGAGAACGGCATCAGCATCCCGAGTGATTAAGACGCTGCAGATTCATTCAGTTTGCCCAAATTCAATTCTGCTTGGAGTATGGACACTGCTGGGAAATCTGTTGCACAAAGTTATGAATCAAGATTTGAGAGTGAAATCCACAAGGGAGTGAAATTTTGGTCGATCCAAAAAAAAAACTGGACTCTCTAATGATAAGTAAACTTCTCTACCACACACTAATAAGCGTGGAGGCAGCAAGGACACAGCTAAACCCCAGACAACTTATGTTGGTGTTGGCAGCCTAAACTGGAACTTTAATGCCGTCAAACATGGAGGACCACACTCAGACTTCTCTTTTTCTTTTTTTCCATTTGCACACAGATGTCCAACATTTCAGGCTCACTCCATCAAGGGCAAAATAAAGGAGATATCTCCAATAGAATCTAAATATGACTTTAGAGGACATTTCAAGCCATCCCATTGGATAATTACAATAATAATGCATAATAATTCCAATGACCTGTTAAATACACTGATTACATGGACTAGACACAAACCTTGTTTTTTTTTGTAAAGGAAATCTATATTTAAAAAGCAATTTGTCCTATTTTATCAACAGTAATCCAACAAGTCCTCCAGTCCATACCACCACATGCATTGTTTTTTCCAACCCTCTAATACGACCTAAAGGACTGAGCTCGCTCGTTAAGTTTCATAAAATAAGAGGGCTATAGTTATGAAACGATGGCTAATGTCAAGCAGCTAATATTAGTGAGTGTTCGCTAACATTGCCTAGATATCGTTAACTAATATCCCTAAAAACAAAAAGTGCTCGAGCTTGGATTTGAATTTGGGTCGGCTGAGTGAAAGCTGCGTTGATCGATCCGTCTGCCGCCCCGCCAACCTCCATACGCAGACTCAACACTACACCACAGTGTTGTTACTCACAGGACAGCTAGAGGGCGCTTCATTTTAAAACTATAGGTGGTACAAACAGTCTCGAGTAATCCGTTGCTGTTTCAGTTTTCGATCGTGGTGCACTTTGGCTTCTTGCTCTCGCTGTTACCTAAACCCCTGCCGTGGTTCCTCAGAGGACGCAGACCGGTTTGACTGTTTGGTTTCTTCGAATGGCGCTGTACTTACGGTGCAGCCGAATTGTTTCTCAGTTCAAAGTGATCTCACAATGTCAGACGGCTTCACGAGGTCCATCCTCCCGATCCTAACCCTTACCTCTACCTGCCATTTGGAGCTGCCGATACGCAAAGCCGCCAACGAAACGACCAAAAGACAGAACCGGTTGTGTGAGTAGCAACTGACTCTGCTTAAAGACGTGGTGAAACTGTCACATCCTTTTAGTGTCACCCTCGAAGACATCTTGAGTTATATGGAATGACAACGAAAAATATACACTGACAAGCTGACACATCTACTCATTTACAATACAGCCAGTTAAGCGTACAGATGCATTTTCTCGGCACAATAATTAAATCGGCTCTTCCAACTGGCAATCGGAAGTACTCGCTGATGTTGTCACATGTGACTGACAAATGCAGGAAACAGCATGCTTAATTCATAGCACTCCAACAACACCGCGCTCAGTTTATTCCCTAACCGGCTCATCAAGGTGGAAACAACACTGATCAGATTGAATTGCTCCACCACTGTGATCCACCTGGGTTGGAGGAAAAATAAACAAATATTCTGATCAGCACTTCAAGAATGCTCAGGCTGCTGCTTAACTAGCTTGGCAGGAATAAAAAGATAGATCAGATTTGATCTTCTGCATTCCACAGAATACTTGGGCAATGCTTAATTTGCCTCGACAAGGACAATGTATCTGGTGGAGCATTTCCAAATACGGCTAAATCAAGCGCTGCTCCAATATTATTCTGGCCCGGACCTGTTTTCAATGAGCCAGTGAGCCGCTGTTCTGCAAATGGAGCTTAAGGAGCTCAGACAGAGGCTGTTTTCAGGGAGGGGGGAGACGGGAAAGTAGAAACTTCAGTCTGGTTCCTGTCCTGTAATGTGAATTAGATGAACTGCAGGTGAACTGAAGAATGATTCAGCATCAGCAATCACTCAGGCTGACCATGACTGTCCGTGTTGTGTACAGTCCAACCCATCTTATTCTATTCTTCTCTTATTCTATTCATTTTTTTTTCATTTAACGGTCAGTAATGAGTCTACAATTACACAGCTACGATATTATGTTTATACTTTTACTGCCTGGAAATAAGTTTATCACAGGCTGCATTCAGTTGTACTCACAAGTTGGACAGTTCTGGGTTAGTCTGCCCGACCTCCAGCCTGAATAATGCTGTCTAGTGCTTTTGTGCAGAGAAAAATTGGAAGCCTGCATGGGAGCAAATGTTTGCAGAGTTCAAGTCTTTTCATCGTTCCTCCACTCCAAGCCAAAGCCAAAAACTCAAATTCTCCTATTCTTCGGCTAATTTCCCAAAAGATAGTCTTAATGCGATGGAGGAGCTACACTCATTCCTCTCAAAGGCAAACGTTTCAATTTCATCTCGGACTCATATTAAATTGTGTTAACAGTTAGTGAATCCTTCCTCTGCCCTTCCCCTCTCTCTCTCTCTGTCTCTCTCTCTCTCTCCCGCTCTCTCTCTCCTGGTGGCAAGGCTGTTAGGAACCTAGCGTGGCTGTGACGCCCGAGATGTGAAATTGAAAAGCCAGTCAGCTGTTTAAATATCCCATTTATTGTCACTCGCTAATGAAAACAATCTTTCACTGTTAAATTTGAATAGGGGAAATTGCATTTAAAAATACGTAAACCAAGAGAGCCTGACAAATGCGAGATGAGAGGGGAGAGGGAGACGGAGGGCCACGAGGGAGAGGAGAGCACAGTCTGGATGAAAAAGAGGAAGAGGGAGGGTTCGGTTGTCATTATGAGGACTGAGGGACAAACCCTGCCTGAACAAACAGTCCCAGACCAACGAAAAGCAATTCACCCTGAGTCCTAATGTGGCTTCTGCCCTCTTTTGGGTGAGTTTTAAAGCAGGGAAATGCAGTGTATGTGTGTTTGTCCTTAATGAGGCACTGGCAGAGATGTAGTGGAGGGTATTAACTCACCTAAACTCAGTTTACTACTGTTTAAGCCTGCCATAAATCTTCAAGGCATACTTTTATAGGACACATGAGAGCAGGTAATGCCTTGCTGATGTGGGATACAGGAGGATGGAGGATTTTGAGCCGAAATGATGAAGTATGTTTCAAAAAAAGGAATTTATTTTTTTGCCGGTTGTTTGTCTTGGGTACATTTGTGAGCCCTGAGTGGGACTGCCTTGAGGTGCATACCTTTTGATCATCGGGGACAGACATTACTGTTTATCCTCTTTGACAAATAGGAGCTTCCTGCTCAGCATCCTCTAAATGACTGTGGTTAAAAACACTTAGAGGCTTTGTAAGCTGTGGTTTGCAAACTGGGGTCTGGGGACACCCTGGGGTGCTCGAGGCGGGTTCCAGCAAAAATTAAATACAGTGTAATTTTACTGTAACCTAATTCACTACAAATGATCCCACGTGGATGCAGGATCTATAAAAAATGATTACTGTTATCAAAAGCTTCACTCTCACCACTGATATCTTCCCTCAGCCAGTTTGATTGATTGATTTTACTACTAAATCAAATGCAATCTTTTTTTTTTTTTTTGGTGAGTCCTTGGAATAAAAACTTATCAAATGGCATCTAATTTTATTTGGAGGTCTGCGGCATGAAAATAACTGAAAATCTTTGTCTTACAGGATGAGGTAAAAAAAAAAAAAAATCTACTCAACAGTGAATGCAGCACGTTCGGTGCTCAACATTATCTGTTGTATTTTTACAGGCACAAAGAATTACTTTCTTACCCCAGTTGCTCAGTAACCTGGTTTTGGGTCGGCGCTTATAAACTGGGTCAGAAGCTCATACTCTGATTCTGAGAAACGCGGTTAAGATGTCTGTCTTACTCCCGTATGTTAATGTGGCATGAAAACATCCGACTCCTTTCACTTTTGCTTTTCACCATCTGTCAAACTCAGGCTCTCACAGCAATATGGGTACATTTCGATGTCAGCCTGGAAAAGCATAATTGCCTGTAATGTCAAGTTTTGTCAGGAGCATAAAAAACATTAGCACTGGATCCTCCTTTCTTCCCTCTGCATTGAAACTAACCTAGACAAATTACTCCCTGAATATAAAGGGAGCTGCAAAGGCATCACACTATGATGGGAGCGATGATTCAAAAAAACAGAGATAGGCAAAGCGCATAAGAAAAGCATTCTCCGACTTTCAGAGCTGGAGTAGTATCTTTGGACATTGAAATGTATCACTACATAAATGCATAATGTAATTATTTCCACAAAGTGATGGATAGATGGATTAAGAGATCAAGGCAGTACACTGACCTTCAATAAACTTTACCACTAGCCTGCCCACCCACTGGCCTGCAGTTAACAGCTGTGTGGTTATTGATTTACACATACATGCATCATGCATCAGGAGAGATGGCAATATGATACCGCTGCTCACGCTGTATCAGCCTCATAAAGGCTGAGTCAGATACAGACTCCTCGGTTAGAGATCGATAGTTGCGGTCACACTGGGCTGGAGAGGGCTGCAGCCTGGGGAATTAACCCCATGTTCAAAAGGGAGAGCGAGAGAGCGAGCAAGCCAAAGGCAGAGAGAGGCAGAGGAGGGAGCTTGGGGGGGTTTGGGAATTGACCCCATGGCATGAGAGTTCAACTGCAAACCACAACAATCTCATCTGAGGAACATCAGTTGCACTGTGAAACCAAAGGAGGAGACTAATGCACTAATGCCTCTGGTTTGGTTTGGCAGTGTGCGATCACTGCCTACCTCATACAGATTTCAGCATTTTACTTTGCACAAGCTGTTTTACAGTGGGAACAAAACAGTTCAAGCCACAGGGATCAATGCATTTCAATTGGATATCCTCTGACTCTGCACTGAATGTACAAAGCATTAACCTTTCGAAATAAAACATGAGGAAATTCACTCGGGGAATTTAATCAGCAAATTAGCAAAGAATTATCAGTTAGTTAAAATATAAAATTACAAGAACATTACCAGAAAATATGGTTAAAAATATTTTTTTAAAAATGACTGGAAAATTCCCTCAAATTTGTTTTTTAAAATTAAAAAAATAAATACCGTATTTCACCAATTAATCGCCCGGGCGTTTAATATGCAAAATCGACTTGGACCCCGGGCGTTTAAAAGAACCAGGCGGCTATTCGCTGCAGGCCTTTATTTATTTTTGCACTAGGTCATTATCGTGATGACAGCTACTGTCCAACATATTTTCAGTCAGTCGATTTAATATTACGGTGCACCCTTTTGTTCTAACGTTAGCTAGCACTCTTATTTTGACAGAAAACGGAAGTGCCGCACTGTTATTGTGCGGCTAACTGTTTACTTCTGCAAAAATAAGGTAAATAGCCTTATTTTGGGTTACCTACATATAATGCAAATAATCGCCCCGGCGGTTATTCGGGTGGGCGTTTAATACGCAAAATGCGTGCAGACCCCAGGCGTTTATAAGAACCCGGCGGCTATTTGCAGCCGGGCGATTAATTGGTGAAATACGGTAAATAAATAAAAAATACTGAGAGGGTTAAAAACATTTCAAAATCAAAGCCCGCCCACAGGCCACTGGCTTTCAAAGGGTTGAGAATGCTAATTCTTTCCGTGAAGTACTGATGAAGTAATGAAATCCATCATCCCTTACCGATTCACCTTATTAAATCTGTACCACTCACAAAACAGATGTGCATAAAGAGAGGCAGGGGAGTTAGAGAGGGATTTTTAAGGTTTGAGACAGCTGATTGCGGATTATGCAAAAGAGGCTGCAACTCACACACATATCCTGTGTAAACTGATGTGCTTACTTGAGAGACCTTTTAAGTTCTTCACAAGGCCACGTCAGTAATTGTGATAATTGGTTTTGTCATCAGAGATATTAATCATGTCCCAGTAGAGACATGATATAATGAGATAATCCTACCGTGCAAATCAGCATCTCTGTAATTTGAGGCTGTTTTGGAAGTACTCTTGAGTTTTGTTCATAATTTTTGCACTTAACATTTGATTTTTGCCGGTCATGAGCTATGGCGGCTCTCAGCATGGAGGCAAACCATATTCACATACATCCATATCCAGTGACGTGGCCAATAAATTTGAGTGATTTTGTCACTTTTTTAGTTGCAATGCATGCGACACAAACCTGGAGTGGTGATTCCTCAGCTGCATGAGGCCCCCTGCTAACATCTGCCCCATGCTGAAGACTTTTACTTGGGGATGAATTGGAATGAGCTCTTCTCCTCGAATCAGCTCATTCAGACGTCTTCTTTGTCAATAATATAGACATAAGTGTTCAGGAATTCAAAACTAACATCAACCAAAATTAGATTATTAATTACACCGTACTGTGCCAGAATCAATCAAAGACCAATAAGTAGGCCTAGCGGCTGTGAAATCCAAATGACAAAGTGTCTGATTATAATGCCAGGCCACAGAGTAATGGGCGTCTAGGGTGCCATTATTATTTCTCTCATTGCCTCTGTCTCCTTCTCTTGCTTTTTTTTTCTATTTCTCTCTCCAACTCTCTGTCTCACTCCCTCTCTTTCTTGCTCTCCGTCCCCATGATATCAGAGCACCACTCCATATCCAGACATGGGCAGCCAAATCAATTTCCTTCAAGCCAGGCCAATCACAATCACTTGACTGTGATCGCAGCACTCACAGCTAGAGCGCACAGTGCCAAACTTATTCCACTGCAGGCCCGGTACCGCTGGAGACAGTGGGACTCACAGCTCAGATGCATTAAAAAATAAATAAAATAATAATAAAATAAAAAATCGGGACATTGTGGTCAGACATTGTGGGGTACAAGGTTGCCCCAGATTCAGCAAAAATATGAAATTCAACGCGAAGTGTATAATAAATCAAAAAGATCTTTAATATTTCACAGTTTGTGTTCTTTGTGTATTTATTCCACTTGTAAGCAGGTGCGACTACATTTTTTTTGTTCATGGCTAGCATCTTCAGATTGTAAACAGCTAGTTTCCCCACTGTCACAATATGGGTTAAAAAAATATTATATAAAAAAAAAAGACAAGAACAGACAGTCTATCAAATCAACAATCAGTTCATGTACAAGTGATTTCAGCTCTCAATATTTTCAATAATTGATCAGCTGCTTTCATCTCTTCTATGGATTAACATTGGGCTACTTAATTACAATTCAGAAGTAGATTATCCTCTGAATTCCACTGTTGGATGTCATTATCATCATCACTTACATACCAAAAGCATTACAGGAGATAAAACTCACAGCTAAAATATGAAGATGCACAGTTTACATTAAAATTTCAAAAAAGTACAACTTTTATTTGGTCAAAAAAAAAAAAAAAAAAAGAGGCTGGTTACATGGATTTGGTGAAATACAAATTAACTGGCTTAAGGCAGTATGTATGGACTTTTCTTATTTTATATCATCTTATTTTCTTTTTTTTTCTTTTTTCTTTTTTTTCCAAGCCAGCATAACACATTGATACATAGCCACCATAAAGAAGAATTTGAGCAAAAATATAGCCCTTGTGCACCTACGTCTGCATTTTCATTTTGGATATCAACACATGCAAAAGTGCTTCTAAACCTCGTCTCAATGGATTCTCAGGGTTATTGAATTATTTGTTTATTTACTGAAAGCTAACTGCAGGGATAGCTACTAGGAGGCTAACAGGACTGTGCTACAACACAATATTTTTTCCAAAATAGGGAAACTATTCCTTTAACCACCTCAGGCAACATTCAGGAGCCTCTGCCCACCGTTGCATGGCGAGTTCAAGCAAAACAAAGCGCACCTCACACTTCATTTAACTCTTTTTTATTCATTTAATCCATTTTCACGCGTACATTAAAATTTACATCCTATTTATATACAATATTATTTTTGCCCGGGTGAGATAAGGGGCTGACAAGAAGGCGTGTGAGGATAAGAGGGCCGGTTAGCAGGTCGGTTATCTTCCAGCAACACTCCGTCTGTGTGAGAGCGTCTGTATGTGGATCGCTCATTAGAGCACAGCAGTGGGTGCTGATAAAGGGAATTGGATTACTGTGATTAATACCATGTGTCATTTCTAATGTCTTTAAGAGTATGAATCACGGAGCTAGATACACACATGCAGGCATACGCACACACAAAGCACGCCTGAACACTTGTAGACACGTATACACACACATACACATACACACACACATACACAGCAGACACTCAAACTTTATTTCCAAATTACTTTTGGGCTCAAGTCAGAGTTGGGCAACTTGAAAACTTAATGTGTCGCTCATTACATACAGGCTCTGCACGGCTGGTTACTGCTGCTAATGTTAAGACCAACACACACGGTCAGTTTTCTAAGGAATATTTCTAGCTGACACACACTCAAGCGTAGGGAATGTTGCATATATACACACAGACACACATGCATATGCACACACAAACACACACTCAAACTCTCTCCTTCACGGAGCAGTCATGGTTTGGTCGCCTGTGGGGCAATCTACAAGAAACCAGCTGCCATGTGTGGATCCCAAACTGAGTGTGTGTGCATGTGTGTGTGTGTGTGTGTGTGTGTGTGTGTGTGTGTGTGTATGTGTATGCTTATGAATGTCATGTGATATGAGTCCTGTATGTCTGTTATGTCTTCTTTTTTTAATGTCTGGGCATATTTGTGCATCTGTGCAAAGGTGTGTGTGTGCATGTGTGTGTGTGTGTGTGTGTGTGTGTGTGTGTGTGTGTGTGTGTGTGTGTGTTTTGGGGATTTCTGGCAGATCGGTGCTGCATTCAACGCCTCAAGTGTTCTGCAGTGTGTGCAGAGTCCCTAAAGACTGCAAAATGGGTGAGTGACAGTGAAAAAGAGTCAGAGAGAGAGAGAGAGAGGGAGGGAGGGAGGGAGTGAGAGTGAGGACAGTCGCTTGGGAGAGGTGTCTAGGACCTATGATTTGTGTGTGTGTGTGTGTGTGCGTGTGTGTGTGCATGTGTGTGTGTGTGTGTGTGTGTTGCATGGGACAGACCCCTGGCTGAGGCTCTGTCTGGCCCTGCGGCACAACAGATGTCGTTCCATACCCCAGAATTATACACATGTGAGCACACACACACACACACACACACACACACACAAAGGGAATAACACACATAAAGGGAAGAAATGCCACGTCTGAATCAGCTGGATAAATGAGGTATAGATTTGCATAGAACAGCTCAGCCTCCTCTGAGTTATCAGCGCTGTCTTCATTATCCTCCAACTCTGTCTCATCTCTCTGGCCTTGTTTTTTTTTTTTTTTTTTTTTTCATTTGTCTAGTTTCTTTCATCCATTTCATTTTTTTCCACTTTGTTACCCTGCACCTTTCTCTCTGTCTTCTCTCTATTATATTTTTCACTCTCTACATGTTTTCGGTTTCTGTCTGAGCTCTCTGCATTTCCCTAACCTTTTTTTTCCTCCACCACAGTAGGAACTGGTACTTTCCTGACATTTTACTTGAGTAGAAATACTACTCAAGTAAAAGTAACTCAATGAAAAGTAAAAGGAAACCATTTGTACTCAGAGTAAAAGTTACTGACGTACTTATCTTAGCCCAAAACAGATTCTTGTGACAGGATATGACAATTGAATTTTGAAATTAGAATAACTAAATAACTCAATAACAAATTAATTAACAAACTAAACAAAGTGGACCTTTATTGTGAAAGGCTCCACAACGTATCAGTATAGGACAGTTTGGTTTTTGGCGTTTATAGAGCGCCAATAAAATGTATTTTCTGCATTGCATGGGATTTAAAACGCAGCTATGAACGATGCATCCGCAAAAATGTACTTAAGTAAAAGTAAAATCACTGGCTTAAAAAAAAAAAAAAAAATCCAAATTACAGCTGCGTAAAATAGCTACTCAACTAATTACAAAATGAGTAAATGTAATTAGTTGCTCCCACACACTCCCATACATCAGCTGTACACATCATTCCCCTCACAGTCCTCCCTCTGCCAATCAATGAGGCTGTGCTTTCCTTTACAACCCTGACCTGGAGGCATATGGAAAGCATGTAAACCTTCAAGTTGTTGTTATTTTTTTTTTTTTTCCTCCCCCTTCCACTGTCAAGCTAATCGGAAAACACCCGTGCCCGCCGGGATGAGGCTATAACCCGGCTGACGTGCAGTAAAGCTGGCAGGGCCGCGGCTGTAGCGCGGGTCACAGGCAGTTAAACCCCGGGGTTGCGCTCGGTCACTCCGGTTCCAGCGCGGGTCGGCTGTGGTTTCAAGGCAATGCATTCATGTTATTAAAGTTGCATCAAGGTGCTGAATGTTTACTGTGTTTTCCTCGCCTGCCATTTTCCTGCCACAATTATTATTATTATTATTTTTTTTGGGAAGATATGCAGTTTTTCATTCAATCCTGTGCATTGTTATTTTTAAAATATAGCATTTTATTTATTTATTTATTTTCATATTAAAGCCACTGAAATAGTTTGTAGTTTCAAATGGACCACAGATGAAGACTGTGAATTCTTGTTAGCGGGGAAGGTTTTGAATAGCATTTACACCATCACTGTACTTTTAAACTCCGTAGAAATTACTGCTACTGCAAATATCTAATTAAAAAGATACTCATTAGTTGTGACCAAGAAGGAACTTCCATAAAATTGCCAGTCAGTGACAATATCTGATCTATGTGAGATCAATATTGGACCCACAAACTTGCAAATTAATACAGTGGTGTAACACAAACAAATGGTACTAATCATTTCAATGTGATGCTAAAAATACAGAGATTTTTTTTTTAAGATAACCAGTGGGAAAATGAGCGTCGCCCCAACAATATCACTAAGAGAGCTAAAAAAGTGAAATGTCAATGTCGAGGTGCCAAGAAAAGTTGTGAAGAATCAAGTTAGCTCGTGGCCTAGATCTATCTATCTCGGGCTGTTTGTGCGCTCTAAGACAGAGAGGAAGGCGAGCGAAGGCAGCGATGATGAGCTGCAGTCCGGCTGCCAAGCTCGCCGCGGACTGCCAACAGCGGAGAAGTCTTGTCTCTGTTTTAGACGCCACAAGGCAGCGAGATGATAAGTCAGTATCTGTTGCATCTCTGGGTCATTCAAGTTAAACTGGAGGGCAGCCACGGGCCATAACTTGGTTTTGTAAGATTGGCCCGGCCTCCAAGAAAGCTTTGGATCGCCAACAGGAGGCTTTGGGTATAACCGGGGTCAGACTTTTTAAAAAGAAGGAACAAAATCAATAGATTCTTAACAGCTTTTGCTCTTCCATTGCAAATCCGAGAATGTTATGTTCACCGCCTTGTCAATATTGGCTGTATTGGCTGTAACTTTTCTGCCCCAGAAAATAAAAGTCCCTCACAGCTACATTCAGCAGGATTGGGTTTGATTTATCATTTCACCTTCAGCAGCCTCAGCTTTAAGATTACTCTCACAGCTGTGCTTAAGATTCCTGCTTACCTACTTTAGACTGCATTCCCCAACAATGAAGTACTCAAATTAAATAATACGAGAATATTAAACTTCCTATAGCAGTTATGCGAAGAGAGACATAAAAGCAAGACGAGTCAAGGAGATGAAAGCGAAGAGAAAATGTGTTAAAAGACAAACAAATAGGTTAAATGAAATAAGCATCATAATAAACAGCCGGGCTACATTGAAAGTGGGCAGTGATCAAAAAACGATTATTGTTTTGCATTGTGTTTTTTTAATAACATAATCTGATTACGGGGTTTTTAGTGGATTAAGATTTTCTGGTTCAAATCTCGTTACGTGCAATCTGTCTCTCCTCAACACCAACTGGGCCGAACGTAATGGATAGCATAGAGTTACAACCAGGATCGGGATTATGACACGTTGTCAAGTGCAAAGTGGTCAAATTAAAGCAAATTTGTTCCAAAACAGTTGACATTTTGGAGAGATATAATTTTCTTTGCTTTCCTTTTCTTTCACCATTTGCAATTTTATTAGTTTTACCAACATACAGAGGATGCCAGCATCTTCCCTCTAATATTCCATAATTGAAAATATGGTAAGAATGAAGAACAAAACAAACATAACGAAGCAGAGGGGAGTGTGTTCAGTGAATGCAATCTTAAGTATTAACTGAAAAATGGATGAATAATTAAAGCTCAATCCAAGCTGATTATCCCATAAAAGGAAATGGATAATTATATAAATTCAGTACGTGGGTGGGC
This sequence comes from Myripristis murdjan, assembly GCF_902150065.1. Classification (NCBI taxonomy): domain Eukaryota; kingdom Metazoa; phylum Chordata; class Actinopteri; order Holocentriformes; family Holocentridae; genus Myripristis; species Myripristis murdjan. The sequence goes on along the minus strand of NC_043983.1, from coordinate 30,927,443 downwards.
ACTTTATTCTGCTCCAGCAGCGTCTGAAGATCCTGGGCAAAGGTAGGTATGTTTTTGCGAAGAATGTCCAAGATTTCCTTTCCTCATTAGAAATTTCGGTGCTCCTTCTGATCATCTCGAGGAATGTTGGAAGCCAAAGTCTGTCCCTGAGCAGATCCGCATCCATCGCCAGCACTCTGTCAGCAGTCATGCATCCAGTGGTTAGCATTAGCTTATGATGTTTGGACCAAATTCCAGGAGTGGTATGAATTAACAGAGACGGCACAACACTCAGTACGCGGCATGATTCTCATGATATACTACATTCGACTCAAATTCAGAAATTGGAAATTCAAAGCCAAAAATCCCATCAAATCTTGCATTACAGCGAATGTTATCCCAATGGTGCTCTCATGGCCGTGCAACTTTGCATTTAAATTCATGCGTCGGGTTTTTGCCTTTCATTGGATTAAGAGGATTATAAACCGGTTACAAATAAAGCTTTGTGATGTTTTAACTGCATCCTACTGTCTCGAAAAGGCGTCAAGTGACTGCATCTCAGAAACCTCAAGGTTAACAGTGAAAAATCTTGCGTCTAGTTTCCTACTTTATGCAAAATTCGCCTGTGCTTGCTTGTAAAAAGCAGGGGTTGCACTTGCATATGGATGAAAGGCAGTGTTTGGGATGTTGTAGTGTATATTCCTGCCTGTGTGTGACCCGGGTACGTAGCGCCTCACCCGGGTCACATGCAGGCTGTAAAAGGCCGGGCTCGGGCTGCGAGCTGGGTCAGCAGCGGTTAAAGTGCGAATGTCAATAAACGCGTGACAGTGAAAAGCTCTCCCCGGGGCAGTAAATGAAATGCTCCTCCACTTTCTTTTCTCAGCCAACACAAAACCTTGGACGCTCCACCTAACTCTCTCTCTCTCTAATACACACACTCACACACACACACACACACACACACACTCTTTCATCTTGTCACCACTATGACCAGTTCACGGCTCCCATGGGTCCAGTTATAAACCTGCAAGGCCAGCACTTATAGATCTCTACCCTCGCTCTCTCTCCCAACACACACACACACACACACACACACACACACACACACACACACACACACACACACACACAGCCGCACCCACAAACATTCATAACAAGTTACAGGACATGACTAGATTTAAGGCTTACAGACATTTACAGTGTGAATTTGGCTTGCTAATTAGGCCTAATGAGATTTTTTTGCTGTTATTAGTGTGTTACTCCTCATATAATGATAGCCTCCGTGGCAGGAAGTCAGGATCCAGCTCAGTCCAGGCAGTGTCTTCCACCTGTAATACGATGCACTTTGATTTATTACACACCGCACTTCTTGCATAATTATGGACGAGCATGTGGTATTATCATTATGATTATGGGTTTTAATGGAGTATTTTAGTGTCTCATGATGGTCTAAATTCTGTTTGAGAGGCTTCTCTACCCAGGCGGGAATGAAACTAAGGAAACGCTGAATACTTTCTCATAGATTTTTTTTTTTTTTTTTTAGGTATGAAAAGATCAGGTTTCTGAGGTCTGAGTCTGACTCTCGATGGAGAATTTTAGTGTCCCATGAAGGCCAAAATATTGTTTGAGAGGCTGTTTTGTGGGAATTTTTGGCATGAAAATCGCCTAATTGAATGATGCCAAATGCCAGATGTGGGCGGCTTTGCAATAACAAATGAAACTGTTGAATGATATCTCGACGGGCCTCTTTTTTCATTATCTGAACGGTGGCGCCCCAAGTGTCAGATGGATGGATGAATGGACTGACCGCCGTCAAACTCCCTGTTAGAACACACTGTTATTGTCACGGCCCAGATGGTTATTCCAAACTATGGCCGTCGACGCTGTGATGTATGTCGTGCCAATTACAGCGCCGCAAATTGAAGACGGCCAGCGAGAAGCGATCATTTGCATTCCAAAAAGTAATCAAGGGGGACGCTTAAAATTCCTGTGACAAGCAGAGAGAGCGAAGGAGAGAGAGACATAGAGCCGGAGAGAGGCGAGAGTTGACTAATTGAAGGTGTGCGCGTAATGAAGATAGATGTAGGTGTAAACACGAGCGGCTAAGGCCCCTCAGTGCCGCTGTGTTTTGGGGTGGGGTGGGGGGCCAGAATTATTAATAATTATACACATTAATATTGATGATTAAGCGGTTGCTATTGCTGATTATTTATCTAATTAGCATCAGCAGGAAGCAATATGCTGCCGGATTAATTTTATACACGCAAATGAAGCGACGAAACGCCCGCTCTGCAACGACCTCCCCCCTCGCCGAGTCGACTCTCTTAGCTGTTGTTGCAGTTTGGATGCTTACACAAAAGACCTGAGGGTGTGTTAGACAACCCCTTTTCTCATCAGCGCAACGGTATGCATTATTAAAACCCGATGCAGCCCTTCTTCAAATTAATTTGTACTTTTTTAAGCCAAATGTCATAATATCACATTAGTGAGGTTTGGATGTATAAACCACTGATTGCTCGGTGTTGAAAATGCCTCATTAGCAATGTTCATTTCAGTTAAGAACTCCGCTAAATTCGACTTAATTGAGGAAACTGAATTGAGTGGGAAGTGCGTGAGTGTTGAGGGAAGAGAAGAAAAACCTCCTCTTTAATTCTCTATATTGTCTTACTCTTTCCACCAGGAGAAGCAAACAAATAGAAAGCGAGCGGCGGAGGGAGGGAAGGAGGGCTGCGAATGAGAGAGAGAGAGAGAGAGAGAAAGACTGACCTTTTAGAGGATTATGGGATTTGTGTTAGTGGGAGAACAAAGCGAGGAGGCAATATGGCAGATGTATTCTTTAAAATAGAATATTTACCAGTGAGACGTATACAGAAGGCATGCGGAGCAAAACACCGGCAGACAAAGAGGAAAGGATCGCTGTAGTCGTGGAAAGCCCTGCGAGCCCGGGGAGGGGGTTTACCTGCTTACATAAGTCGGCGCCGCACGCTTACGAACCGAATATGTCGTTTTCTTTTTCCTTCTTCCTCTTCTTTTTGTTTTTAATTCACGAAGGATGGAAAGAATGATGGACGAAAAAAAAAAACAAATAAAGGTGGTTATAGGCTGGAAAGGGCAGAATCGAACGGATAGCGTGTTTTTATTGAAAAGCAGGCAACAGGCAGTCCATATCGCCCACCTCCTATATGAAACAGTTTGATCGATAAGCTTTTCCAAGGAGAGTTTTAGCAGATAGTCTGGCAATCCACCTACAAGAACATAGCCCCTCTCACACTTGCAATGAACAGCGCAAGATACATCAACATTATGAGGAGCTGTAGGCCTAAGTATGAACACAAACATCCACATCAGTTCATTCGCATTTTATTCTCCCAGCTCCCTGCTGCTAAAAGTGCAAAACATACGGTTGAGCTCATGTGTGTCTTGTTTTCCACACGCTCTATCCTGGTCTATTTCGGTAAAGCTGGAAATGCATTTACAGAATCAAATCTTCCTGGATCAATAAATCATAAGCAACACATTGTTAAAAACAAGTGAAGCCTCTTTCCTACAGTAATAAAGTAGATAATGAGCTACAACCTAATTTTCACCAAAATGAGAAGTCCTCTGAGCTGGACAGTTTATACGTGTGCTCTCTGTGGACCCAGGGACCGTCAAAAAAGTGCATCACTGAAAACAGATTCTATAAAAATGTTCAGTAACTTCACTCTTATCTTATCTAGTGTCCCCAAACTCCCAGGTGCCAACCCTCGCCTAAACCACATGGCGTATTTCCAGTAGGTGTGAACGTGTCTGACATGGACAATCACCTGTTGTGTGATTAAAGTGTTAAAGGGCAACTTCACCTAAAGTCTGGACCTGATTGTGCGTGTGAAAACAGCTCATGTGAAGCCACCTCCAGGGGGCACTGTAGAGCACTAACACTGGGCCAAACAGAGTCAAATGAACTGCAGTCAGTCAATGCGATGTTTCCATAAAAGCAGCTTTAGAAAGTCAATTTTTTTTTTCTTTTTTACTGTGAACTGGTAAGAATGACGCTGGTTAAGAGGATACACGCTGTGCTGAAGAGAGTGTGTGCAGCAATAATGGAGTGAGACATAGAAAAAAGAAGACAGAGGTGGACAGGGAGAAAAGAAATAAAGCTACAAGGAGAGAGTAGAAATGTGTTGATAACGTTGGTAAATGTCAGATAGTCTTCATCCTCCGCTTACCATCTGCTGGCTGCAGACAGAAAACACCAACTCATCTCGCTCGCGCTCTGTCACAACACATTCACAGCATACAAACACACTCCAACTCTCGATCTCCAACACACACACACACACACAACAAGAATACACTCACATGGTGTTTTGGATTGATGTTTCATGCCAATCTTTAAATTTGAACCATTTCCATACTAAAACGTCAGAATTCAGTGTTTCAGACTGTTTGTTCTTGTCAGGATGGAAAGGACTCTGTAACTGCATTTGGGTCATAGCATCGAATTTCAGTGTCAGCCAATCATTGATGAAGCCCTCCGCCGAAACCCAAACTAATGAAGAAAATGACAAATTCAATTACAAAGACGTTATTGAAAAATTACATAAATGAACAGTGTAAAGAAACTCCATCACACTGAACATGGACAATAAGAACAGTCCGATGACGTTATGAGACTGCAAACTGATATTGGAGCTTAATGCTCACACACACACGCGCGCGCACACACACACACACACACACTATTCATCACACACCCATACCCCCCTCGCTCATTCCCTCCCTCCCTGCCTGCCTGGCGTCTCAGCAAGACACTCCTATCTGACCTCTAAAAATATGGCGACGGCAGATTTGTGACTTGCGCTGATAACCAATCAGATGTCTCGTGTCGTGCAGGGCGGACGACCCCCGTCGAGCCTTAAATCACATTCGCTCCTCATTGCCGCCTCCCCCTCGCTCTGTCTCTCTCTCTCTTTTCATCGCTTGTTGGCGGTGGTTTTATTTGGTGCCAGCTGATAGCATGGTGAGTCCCTCTGTAGGCGGTGGAGTGGCAAACAGCCTGCGTGCCTGTTTATCTGAATGGGCAAGAACAGATAGTCCACTCGGCTCCGCGGGACCGGACACATTACACAATGCAGAAATGAATAGTAAAATGAGGCAGAATAGGAAAAAAAAATGGACAAGAACAGAATAGAAAGGAAAAGAAAAAGATAGAATAGAATAGAGCACAATAGGACAAAATAAAACAATACTGAGTACTCACAGTACAATAGAACAGAGCAGAACATAATAGACTTATATAGCTACATAGCAACATAATAGAATAGTTTGAATAGTGAAGAATTAAAGTAAGGTTACTAAAGTAAACAAAATCCACACACACACACACACACACACACACACACAGGTGAGCGGCTGTGCTCTGAGCCTGGCTCGGTCCACTCCCCTACATATGTAATTTGCGGTGATCAGAGCTGTAACACTTCACACACTTTGATCCTCCTGCTACACATGTCCATCTGCTCTACTAGCCCCATTACACACACACACACACACACACACCCACACACACACGGACAAACACATACACACGCACTGTTACACAAAAGTACACACACACACACACACACACACACACACACACGGTCAAGTATGGATGTCATCTCATTGAGTGCATGCACGCACAGACACATACACACACACACACACACACACACAAGGATAAGCCAAAGCTTTGATCAATAAATAACAGCATCACATGGGGTTCGGTACTCCCTGTCTGTCTGTCTGTCTCTCTCTCTCTCCTTCACTCACACACACACACACACACACACACACACACACACACACAGAGTTTGCAGAGAGCTGTCTGTAGTAGCGTGGTACGAAGGGATGTAATCTCTGTTTATTTCTCCAGCCATTTTCTCTCCATCTGCCACCCGCTCCCCTGTCCCAGCCAATCAGCCTGCACCTCTGCTGCCGCCGAGCCAATCAGCATCACCGCGAGCGTCATCCCACGACTCTCCGGTGAAGATGAGGTCGTGTACTTAGATAAACTCCACCCAGTTGAAACAAGTACCCAGAACTTTTAGTCCCAGCCCAGGCACTGCTCTTCAAGGGACTAGAAGGTTCCTTCAGCCCTGTTGTCTGCGTTTCCACTGCGGTGTAAAGACTTGCCAAGACTTGACAAATCGGTCCTCTGATGTATGAGGGTCGGCGGGTAAACACAACAGTTACATGTCAAAAACACTTCACAAAAAAAGGTTTTGTCTCACTGCAATGACAATAACACAATATGATTTTGTACAATCAGTTTAGCCAATCAATGCCTTATGAGCACCATGATGCAACAGCATTAGCAGTTAGCATTGGCTCTTGGTTAGGGTAACAACAGCATGACCAGTTAACAATGACCCCAAAAAAAAAAAAAAAAAAAAAAAAAAAACCCAGAAAAATGGCATTTGAAATAAAGTGCTGCAAGTACTTAAACAATCAGAACTGTCCAGCGCTGTAAGCTCCACCACCAACGCTCCTGTACTTCTGTACCTTTGGAAAAGTACTATACCCCAGGCAGGGACTTTCTGGGGGTAAAATAATGTCCCGGGAACTTAATTTAGACCCTGGATCCTGCAGTGTAAGGGCAGTGAGCTCCTAAAAAGGTTCCCAGAAGTCGACTTCCTAACTCATCCGATCAAAAAAGCAAGTCATAAAATCATATTTAATGATACAGCACATTTAAAATACAGCAAGGTAACTCAAAGTTCTTCACAAACATGTTGATAAGTACAATGTCAAATCATAGAAAGTGTAAATACTGTATATATACAACAAGAAGCACCTGAACTGCCATAATCACCATGTTATATTAAACGTAATTGGTTATGCTGATGAGGTCATTAATTACGCTTACTAATGCATTAGCTAATTTCCTATGTCAACATTAGTTTCAAGAAAAACAGTTTTTTTCTCATTAGTATGCAAATGTATGCAGCGAGGTGCTCCAAAAGCTAATCAGATCATCAACTGACTCTATAGGGGGAAGCTGTGGTGTAAATATTAACTTTTGACCACACTGTGTTTTGCAGACACACACATTTTTCTATTTTTGTTTGCATTCAAAATAGTACAAGTCAGACAAAACTGTGACAGGGTGCCAGTAACTGCAGATACAGAGGAAGAAGCTGCTTGCATCTTAGCCCAGTTACAGTTACAGTTAGTTCAATGTAAAAAGACAAAAAAAAAAAAGTCCATCAGTAGCTTTAACAGAAAAAAATGAGTATCACTACCTTCCTCAGACAATATCAGAAAACCCTGCCATTAACTGCAGGCTAATCTTGCAATTAACACAACATATTAACTAATACCAAATGCTGTTTCAGAGGCTTTCTCCCACTATGACAAGAATAAAACCGTGCAGGAAACGCTGAGCGATGTGGAATTTTCGGGGGATTTTTGGGCATGGAACTTGTCAGATTTAATGATTTAATATCAGCTATTAGCAGCTTCAGTCGCAACACGTTGGTATCGGTCCTCGAAATCTGACAGCATTCAAACTCCAGCCCAGGAAGGAAAACAGACGAAACACTCACAAAGGAAGGAAAGAAGAAAAAAAAAGGAAAAGAGGAACGAGAGAAGAGAAACAGGCTGGTTCAGTCTGAGAGCTCATACTGGTTACGATGACTGAGCAATCCCAAATGGGAACAATCACAGCTTATTAACAGACTGATATCAATATGCAGAGTATATTCATTTTGACAATACAATAAGTTTTGTTTTAGCATACCTCAGATGGCTCCTAGAAATTAGGCAGTATGAGTTTTCAGACCCTTTCGGTGAGGGAGTTTAAGGAAGACGGGTGTTAAAAGGTATTTTTAATACAGTCTTACAGAGAGCGTGTAATATGCAGTTAGCACATTCAGAATTAAGTTTCATTAGTATGTTTAAGATTAGTAGGTTTAGTAAAGAGTTGTTTGTTTTCTTGTTAGTACATTAGTATTTTTAGTAGTAAGTTAATTTCATCGTTTGGGAGGCCAGTGATACAGAGTAATTTGTTAGTTTGGAACATGCATGATGATGAGCAAGTATGTCTTACGTGTATTCACTGAAATAAAGTGATTAATTTTAGGGATTTATCTTTCTTGGAAACCAAAAATGTGTGAGTGTTTGGTGAGAGGAGGCTGGCAGTAGGTGGTTATTGGCTCATGCATAATACATAAAGTATAAAATGTCCATACGTGTGCGCACGATGGCGGCTTGGCGGGGAACACGGTTGCTTGTGGCCACAGCCACCCGGCGCCACCGAGCGCGCCCAGATGGTCGCCTGTTGTCCCGTCCCTGCCCAAATTAATCTAATCCCTGACGCCTCAGCGGAGCCGCCGCAAACCTCAGCACGCCAGCCCCGCCGTCGCCAGTCCACCAAAACATCTCACCAGGTCAGACCAAAACCACAGAGATTACATCGTGCGCCGCGCCAAGCCAAGTCTCCCCGTGCCAAGAGTTGCTGTTGCTGTAAGCAGCCCACTCTCTGAACAAGCCGGCATGCCAAGAGCACCAAGCCAAATGAGCGGGGCAAGAAACAAGCCAAGGCATGGCAGGTTGAGAAAACGTCACAACTGCCGGAAGATTACCACAGGGCAACGCCAGAGCAGAGCCAAAAAAATCACCAAACGCTTCCCGAGGGGTGGAGGAAATGGAGTCAGGGTTTCAGCTTCGACTGTGGATTATAGACGTTGTACTCACAACTAATGTTTTAGGATTGAAGCTGCCAACTGGGAGTGCACCAGCAACACTTTTTCAACGCTAATACCAATACTGAACATTGTAGCTTGGAGTATTAATTAAGGGTCACTGGACCAAAAAATGAAATGAAATAAATTAACACACCACAGCTGATTTTTTTTTTTTTTTTTCGGGCCAATATTCAGTATCTTTGACATTTTTCATGCCAAAACATTTCCCCAAATGAAAAAGATATGTGGTTTCATCTAGAATTGTGGTCTTAGCGGGATGGAAAAGCCTCTGCAACACCATTTCAACCATCACAGGACTCTAAAAAATAAAAAATATCCACCAACACCCAGGATGGTCATTATAATAAAAAATATTGCTACACGTTTGTGTAGAATCTGACAAAAATGCTTAATTAAAAACCTTCCCCATAGACCAGAAGTTTCTAAAGCTCTGGACCCTGAAGCTTCACTAAACCTCAGATCCCGAGGTGATGTTGCCCTCAGGACCTGATGTGAAAAGATATTTTAGTTTGTGTTAAATTATTTCAGTGTCATGCATGAACAACTGACGAATAGATTCAAAGTGGTGAGATTACAGCATAATATTGATCAATTTTACAATAAATAAGCAATAAATCAAAGTGTGGGTGATGCTGAGCTTTGGTTCGACTGGAGGCCCTCTCTCTCTAAAAAACTCATTCTAAATCTAATTCTACATCTTGGGATTGAGCTTTTTTTGTGTGTTAATGGGTGGACATACTGCTGGCTTGACAGTGCTTATTTATTTTCAGCCACAGTGGGACTTTGGTGCAGCTCTCCTGGCTGGATCCCGACTGTAGGAAACATTACGGCTCGCATTAGAGTCTGACCCGACAGAGCCTGTCCACTGATCAAAGCTCCTCTCCAGACAGAGCCGAGGAAATATTTGGGCTTGACTCGCCTCCCGCTGATTTACAGGAGGGGAACATCCTAGCTGCAAGGCAAAGGTCACCTGCTGACGCACACTTCAACACACACACACACACGCTAACACCGTACACACACGCAGAGCACGTTCTGCATCCCTATCGCTTTCCATTGATGCAAATATATTCCACGCGCATATAAAAGTATGGGAATGCGTAAGGGCTCTTTGAACAGAAAATGTTTCACTCACTTGATGTTTTGTTCCTTTCTATTTCATTAATGAAAGGTGCTACATGCAGCGTTTTTAAGCATTAACCAACCATCGTCAAAGTAAGTGTGATATTTGATGTAATCAGTGGTAGCCTCTGTTTCATGCCACTGGTGGTTGCTGCTAATCTCTGTCAAAATAAGAGCTTCATTTCTGATAAACCCAGTTGCTTCCTACCCTTTATCTTCTTCAACAAACAAGATGAACACAATGGAAGTGAATTTTCCTTTGTCTTTTCACTCCATCCACCATCTGCCAATGTCAGAAACTCTGCAACTTTAGGTGTTTTGGGTGTTTTCTCTGGACAAAACAGCGCCCTCTTTCTGTTTTGTGCAGTCCAACAGCAACACAAGTCACACAAAGTAAAAAGCAGAGTTGCGGCCCGCTGTCTGACAGTGTTCTTGGTGACGGTCTCATTTCTGGTCTCATTGGAGGACAGTGAACATGCTATACATAACACTATGAAGATTGAAATAACTCATTCTAAATGCAGTATTTATGAGATGTACATTATTTAGTCCATTATATTATTATTTTTTTTAAACTTGTGAACTATTTTTATGGTCTTACATTTGCTTAGTGATGAAACTGCTTAAAGAACTGAGAAGCATTCCGTAGGGCCAGAATGGTATTAGTCTTGATATAAGCAGAAAAAAAGAAAAGATGTCAAGATTAATCCAGCCGTAACAAGGCCTGTCTCGGCGAGGGGAGGATGAATATGTGTTCATGCATGCACATGTGTGAGTAGTTAGGATCCTTTATCCTCCATCCTCATGTTTGGAGGGGGGGGAGTAATCATTAACCACTAATAAAGACTCAGATGAACCACTGCCCCCATCAACAGTTTGTTTAAGGGTCAGATGATTTACATGGTTTGCTAAAAGATAACTATAGATGACGCTATATGCAAGGAGAGAGGAGGACGAGGACGAGGAGGAGGAGGAGGGAGAGCAGTGGAGGCATGGTGCGGGGGCACAGAAACAGTAATGAAACCGAATCATCGGGGGTATTTGCTTCAAGGAGAAAGAAATTAATAAGCATGAAAATAATAGCCCTCAACATTTAGCCAGTAGAACAAAACTAGAGGGAAAGAGAAAGCCCAATTATTTTTGGAGAGAGAGAGAGAGAGAGAGAGAGAGAGAGAGAGAGAGAGAGATCTGGGAAGGGTAAACATCAGGGATAATGCCTGTGTGAGAGGAATCGCTCCTCAAGCAAACACATACAGTCCTAATTTGGATACAATTAAAGTCACACTAGCTGGAGCCCATGCACCTAGCTCTCTGTGTGTGTGTGTGTGTGAGTGTGTGTGCACGTAGTTGTTTAAATTTGATTATTTTAATGCCAAAAGATTACAAGTACCCAGTGTTTTATTCCTGTCAGGACAGCATTTACATCACAAGGAACTAAAGCTGAACCTCACAACATAACGAATAATAAAAATATTCTTGCATACACTTTTAATTTAACTATGTAAGCAATAATGCGCATCAAGTCCATTAACACCCTGCATCGGCTTATTTTATCCCGCTGTAACCATGGCCACTTGCCAAAATAAAAAAAAAAAAAAAAAAAAAAAAAAAAAATGGGGAGAGTTAATTAATTCAGGGTGGAATACACTCTGAAAATAATTTTCTTTTCTGTCTGCAGTATTTTAATAAGGGTTAGACTAATATCTGGAACAACCTTGCAAACAAAAATGCTACGAGCTGATTTGGCTAACGTTATTCAGCTTGAGCCATTACACTGCAAACATCATGGATTTACCAAAACTGATTAAATACAGTACGTTATCTATGCCCCAAAATGGCTCAGCTAGCTCAGTTTTGGTGGTAATGCTATGCGGCTGTTAATTGGGACAAAATTGGGAAAAAAGGGACGGTTTTGATGTATAACATGGAGGCAAAGAACCACCTGCTGTGATATGGAGGGCGTTTTAATTGCACTGCGTTCATTTACATTTGCTGCACATCTTGAAGGTAATGTTAATGAGCTGCGTGATCTAAACGCAGTGTTTTTATGTTTACCACGATCTGTTTTATTTTGTTTGTACATGGGTTGGTTCAAAACTTATGGCTGACTTATGAATGTACACAATGAATGTACACAATGTAATACACAGTGAGTTGTGTATTGTAAGGTTTTACCGCACATCCTCAAGCCAATCAGGAAAGAGTAAGGAGCTGTGAAATGGTCCTTTAGGTTTGCACCATATGAAAAAAAAAAAAAAAAAATGCTTTCATGGTACTATGAAGACCCATTTAAGCTTGAAACCTTCATTCTAATTTACCTTTTTGAGTTTTAACAAATCAGAGGGTTCTTGAAGTCACAATGGCTCCACAAATTGTTAAATTGCTACTGTAATCAACAGGCCCTTTTAAAAAACACTCTTTTTTTCTAAGTGTACTTGTGTGGAATTGATCAAAATGCTGCCTCAGAATCCTTTCAGGCTTACGGCTTTCCATAGACAACCGGCATAGTATTGATCAATTCCACAATAAATATGTATCCAAAGAAACTGCAGCTTTATCCAACCATTAATTCTTCCCTCTTTCTCTCTCTCTCTGTTGTGAGTATGTGTGTGTGTGTGTGTGCAACCCAACACACATTTGCATCTTTTTGCAACACGCCCGTCGCCGTTTTTCCTGCGTTGTCATTTGTTACACGTGGACTTTTTTTTGATGTGATCACGGCGGCCGAATGTGATTCAGGGTTAGGGAAGTGCCGTGCAGAGAAATGGATATTTTACTGGCCAGGTATATCTTAAAACAATCAGAGGCTTGATGAATGGGCTGAATGGCTGATGTATGGCTGGAATGGAAGGGGTATTTGGAGAAGGTTTGAGTCAGGGAAATGCACCTCATCAATCAGTGTGATTAAAGGTTTTGGCCGGACCGAAACAAACTCACACACCAAGAGGCTGGCCTTAAAGGCACAGTCTGTTGTTTAGAGGAGCAACAAAGCGACTGGGTTGCATTGGAGAGGTGTGATTGATCGGAGGCATTTCCTGGCTCGGTTTGTGCAACAGTGGTGGACAATGTCATCTTAGATTCGGTTGTGTTTCTCTGTTGTGGTCTGTATTTTTCTACCGTGTTACAGGCTGAAGCACTACAAATGTGACAATATGTATTTATATTTAACTCTCATCAAAAAAAAAAACAACTTATTTATCTTTTATCTTTTGCCTGTAAAGCACTTTGAATAACCTCTGTGTATTATAAAGTGCTATATAAATAAACTTACCTTGGCTTGCTTTGCCTTGACAGCCTCTTGCTTTCATATTTGATGAAAGTTCCTGTTGATGTTTTTGCGCACATCATGACATTACCAAGACACAGCAAGAAGAAGTAATGTTACTATATATATATTTTTTTTAATATTCTGGCATGGAAAATTAGATAATTAGAGTTTGTGTCTGTTCAGTCATGGCGGCTCTCTCTGCTCATGCCAAACCACCCCGGCTCTTCTTTTTCTGCCGCAAACATTTATTTAAGAATCACTAAACTTTAGGTAAATGATGTGCCTCCCCCCCTCCGTCATATCGGAGAACAGCAGCGTTTCTCATGCCTGAGGAGGGATTGGGATGATCTCTGGCCGGTATCCTGCTGTTTTTTTGTCTGAGTAGTTCAAGTGTGCGGTGAAACAGTGGCAGCTTTACAGCACAGCCGCCTGTTATAAAGCAGAGAGAGGGGTTGAGATGATGAGCATGACTCGCTCCATAAATACTGAACCCTGATAATGACACTTTGACAGCACTATAGCATGTGTTCCATTAACGCCCCTTCTCCACAGCAGAAACTGTTTAATACAATACACACAGGGACACGGACACACACACACTCACACACACACACAGGCGCGCGCTGACAGTAGGATACTATATACGTGCCCTGTGGCCAAATCCATTGTAGCCAAGGCCCTTAACCAATAAATACAGCCTCGCGTCAGCAGCTCTGCGTATTTAAAGCAACTAATGGCTTGCCACACACACACACACACACACACACACACACTGAGGCGATAGGATGGGATCAGCGATGTGAGAATGGGTGGGTGTGTCAGCAGAGCATTACCCAGCTAACAGGTGCTGCAATGGCTGACTGGGTGAGGGAACGTATGCTGGCTTTAACTAGCTGGCTGGATGACATAATGATGGCCAAGTCTGGGGATCAAATGGAGTTTAACGGAGATGATAAGAAAAACTATGCTGAAAAATAGCCACATAAGCAAGGGAGTCAGTCTACGATTAACATGATAGAATTGGATAATGACATTTTTTGTAAGAAAACAAGGGGCAAGAGGTCACTTGAATGAGTTTTTGAAATGAAAGAAGACACAACAAGCAAGTCAGGTTGACTAGGCAATGTTATACGGCCGGGCTGGGTTAGGAGTCCCAGAACACTGTAAATACATAGACACACTTTAACTCTCACTCTCTCTCTCTCTCTCTCTCTCTCTCTCTCTCTCTCACACACACACACACACACTATCACATGTTCAGCAAGGTAAAGCCTGATACTTTTGCCAGTCGCCAGAGGGGTAAACACAAACACACAGTCTAATCTCAGAGCAAACAGCAGTGCTTCATGTTAACCACACTGAGCAACCTGCAGCATGTTGGAGCTGCAGACAGGCAGCCTCTCACCTCGGGAACACACACATCCATGCATGCACAGAGAAAGACAGGAAAAAGAAAGAAGGAAAATATTTTGCCTTTTTTTTTTTTGCTTCTCACAATGTGCCTTTAATATGCAATGCATGCAAGTAATGGGTATTTATACTATTTCACCCTGCATATTCATACATAAAGATGCTGACACTGATTTGTGTTTTTTTTTTTTAATTCCAAAAGTTATGTTTTACACCATTTGATATCATTTCTTCCAAAGGCTGGTGTGATAAAGTTTAACGTCTGGCCTCACTAGTGTTTAAACCCACGGTAACACTGTGTAAAATGTTATTAATAGCAATACTTTGTGTCAAATCCTCGTTTGGTTAGGAGATAAGGGCTGCAGAGCGGAGCCGTCCATGCAGCCTCGCTCATGCCTCCATGCGATGTGAACCACGTTGGCTTCAAAATCAGCCACGCTTGGCAAATTTCTGCTCATTTTCATTTTTTTCTGCCACTTGATCTCTCACTATCAGGAGACTTAACGTCAGTGTGTTTCACCGCAAAACAATGGGCTTTACACTGACGCTCAGTATTTACAATTTGTGAAAGCAAATATAGCTCATGAAAAAGACATCAGGGCCTGAATAGCTGATGAGCGGAGGAAACAGACACACACACACACACACACACACACACACACACACATACACACATACACACACACGCGCGCATGCACAAAGTACAATGTGCATCCCCTGCTGAGCACTGGAACGTTTAAATTTACGTTCTATTTCTGCCATTGACATCTCAAAGAGTCGCCCTCAAGCGTTTATGCTTCTCCTCTGGCATGAACCAACATATACAAGCACACACGCGCACACACACATACACACATACACACACACACATAATCACACATGCACCCAACCAGCATTTTCTTTGAATGAAAGGCGGATATTGCCCTGTATCTTTAAGTTCTTGCATTTTAATGGAAAAACGGAGCAAAAACCCGGCAAAGCAAACACCGCGGCGATGGAATCGGCTCCATTCAAACCAGCATCGGCGAAATCTCATCTAAAATGGAGTCCGCGCGGCTTCGCTTTGCGTCATGTGTCACCGTATGTACCTGCCCCCCGGGTGCGGCAGTGACATTCATATAGAGACGAGGAAAGAAAGGAATTAGGAATTAAAGAGATGAACACAGATAAGATAGAGAGGGGGAAGAAAACAGATAGGAAAGGGAAAAAAAAAAAAGAAGCAGGGACTGAAGATGAGAAAGGAGATGGTCAAGGATTGATTAAAGGCCAGCAGATTGAAGGAGGAAGGAGATGGGGAGGGGAGATGTGTGAAAACAGAGAGGCTGGTTGAAATCCCGGCGTGTTCTGCTGAGTTCTACCAAGGATGTGTCATTTTCAGCACATACACGCTGTCAGAACGGGAACAAGACATCGCGTCCCGACAAACGCTGAGACGGTGAACAGATGCTGACAGGACGGCCTGCACTAACACCCGAGAATCTGTGGAATTACAGCACCGAAATGGAAGTCGAGACGACATCCGCAGCTGCTACCTGCATCATTTTGGGGAAATCACAACATGAACGTCCTTCCAGTATCAGTTCAAAACACAAAACCAAGCTCTTTCAGCACAAATTACGGCAGTGTGACGATACGATATCAAGGACGTTTCATGCTCGTTTGAGTTAATGTCAGACTTGGCCTCCTCCTGAGCTGGTACCACCATCACATCGTGCACTGATGCCACCTCACATTGTGTCGGGAGATAACACCAGATATGTTGTCGCCCTGCAGATGTCTGCAAGTTGAAAAAGCCGAAAATTGGACCTTCTTTTCAAAGGCACAGCTCATCTTTGACCATTTTTAAATTACCTGTACCAGAAAATAGGAGGTGGAAACATAACCACAGCTTCATGATGAAGGGTCAGGCTCCCAAACTAGGATCTGAAATCTCTCAGATGTGACCCAACAAAGCAGAGGCGCAGACAAAGCAGAGAAAGGAGAGGAGACTGAGGACAGGCGAGAAAGGGAAAGAGAAGGGAGAAAACTGACAGCAGATGCCAGTTTTGAGATAGCAGATCCCAGTGATCAGCAACAGCAAAGAACAGCAAAACCAATCAAGGAGCTAAGGGTTCAAAACTAAATTCTAAAACCCTGTCTGTCTCACAGGAACCAGGGCGGAAAACTGAAGGAAAGCCGAAAATACAAACGAAAAAGCGATCGGAGAAACTTGTATACCCAGTTTGAGCCTTAAAATTTTGACTACCAGCAATCAAACAGAACAAATAGAAGGTTGGGGGAAATAAGACGGGAAAGTTCAGAGAGGCAGAGATTTTTAAAGAGAGAAAGAAAGAAAGAATGGGAGAAGGAGAGAAGTCAGGAAAGGCAAAAGAAGATGTTTCTGCATTCAGGGGCTCAAGTATCTCGGATGTCACCAACAGCAGAGCGAGGAAAGACCGAAAGGACAGCAGACAGAGGCAGACAGGAGGGAGGAAAGAGAGGAAGACAGGAAGACAGGATAGGACACGAGTCAAACCGAGGCCGGACTCGGCGTGTCAAGCGCGGCCTTACCTAGGACGCCCAGCCGGTAGTTGACGGTTATCACGATGACATTCCCATAGCTGGCCAGGATGCTGCCGTCAAACATATTCCCAGTTCCTTCCATGTAGGAGCCCCCGTGGATGAAAACCATCACCGGCTTGGGGCTGCCACTCTCCCTGATGTCTGGAGGAAGGAGGGGAGGAAGAGGAGGAGGAGGAGGAGGTGGAGAGGGGAGAGCAACTGATTAGACGACAGATTGAAGGTGACAGCCAGAGATGCAATTTCAATACTTTAGGGGGGCTTTGGCCTCCTCTTTAATAGTTTTGTAAGTAATCTTGGCACATTGGCTCTTTGGTTCGGGGACCGTGTTAGTTTGAAGCGTCAAACTGTTCATTTTCTCACGTGAAGCCCATGACATGTTCCTGGTGACTGGGCAATGCAGTTATTTCATTTTTTTCCCCCCTTTAATATACAGTATTTTTTTAATTTCATGTACATATTAATAAAATAGGATATTTAATGGTGCGAGTTTTAATTTTCTTTCCAGTCGACGGACTGTCAACATTCGAGTGTGGCAATCCAAACTGTCAAGCCAAGTTGAGGTAAAAGAGTTGTTTGATTAATTTGGTGGAAAATCTAATAAAAAGTGGCATATTAAGTTTGACGTTTTTATGGAGACACATCACCCCATTGAAACTTTTAATTTGATTTCGGGTTAACATTTCACATTTGTTTAGCTGTCAGACAACGCCGCCTTGATTTTGAAACCGGCACACGAGATATTATTGGCACTTTGACCATCGGAAATTAAACTGAACTGACAGCTGATTGGGGCGCCTGCCTTTTTAAAGATGGATTTCAGTTAATGTCCGTGATACATTCAGGGCCTGTGTTGGCTCGGCCTTTAAATTACAGCTCAGTGATTTCCATAATTATAGTTTAATTAGGCAGTACCTAAATAAAATATGAGGTATGAGAGTCTTTTTTTTTTTTTTTTTGGACAAAAACAGTGCATGTTAAGACCTTGAACTATGACTTCCTTTAAAATTTCCCCCTAAGTAACTTAAAACGTGGATTTTTATTTATTTATTGCTTTAAGATTCAAGATGCCATTGCTTTACGGCTGCAGCATTACATCAATCAGATGTCTTATGCATCATTTCTGCAGGACATATTTGGTATATTTGGAAACCCTGGGATATCAGTGGGAATTCAAAATAAAATTCTGCAGGTTTGAACAAAGCAGTCATGCATTTGTAATGACAAACCTACTGCGGGGACCGTGTGGAGCTCAAGGGGCTTATAACATTTCTGTCACATTTTATGCAGCTGTCATACAGAAATGAGAAATGCTATGAAGAAGCAGTAGATGTAATTGTATTAAGAAAGGATGTATTTTCCTCATGGTGTGAGAAGAACCACCGTTTTGAACCGTAAATATGACGTCAAGGTCAGGACGGTGGGAGGCCTGCTGGTGGCAGCAGAACCAGCTTTGTTCAAATGTGTCATCTTTTGTTTCCGGCTGATTACAGCAGAAGAAAGGAAGCCGTATTGTAAAGCTTTAGCCCTCGATGTATTTCTAATACCGAGGCCGGGCTGCGAGTGAGAGGGATGAGAAGAGTTGGAGAGATCTGACAAACGTGCTGCGCTGTACGTTCAAAACAAGGTTTCACTTTCATCTTCTGTATCCCAGCGATGAGGCTTTTCATCTTGGTTCCTAACTATCTCCATCAGTACATGCAGCCGCGCGCATCGTTTATCCCACTGATGTTTTTACCACTGAGGGGCTCGGGTCCAGAGAGAGATCACTGAGTCTGTGGGGAATTAAAAATTAACCAAGCGCGGAAACAGAGAAGCGCCACCTCACAGACAAAACAAAACAAAACAAAACAAAAAAGATTTCCAATCTCAGGGAGAGTATGAGACACAGAAAAATTGTGTATGTGTGTGTGTGTGTGTGTGTGTGTTTGTGTGTGTGCATGTGTGAGAGAGAGAGTTGTTCTGTGTGCAGAGCACCAAAAATGCAAATGACTTCACAGCTTGCTAGGACTGCATGCAAATGTGCTAGTGTGTGTGTGTGTGTGTGTGTGTGTGTGTGTGTTCTACTCTATATGTGCATGTGAGCTGTGATGTGATATAAAAAGGGACCTATGACCTCTAGTTACGGATCCCGAGGAAAAAAGCAACCCATATAGAAAAAAATATTTAAATTTTTGCTTTTTCCCTTTAAGTGACCCAATCCTCAGTGACTTACGTTAGCTTGATGCTACTTTCTATGATGTATACTGGGAGTTTATGTCATAACATTTCAATACCAGGTTAAATAGTTGGGTAAACTCCGTTAAGGCGAATAAGAAAGTGAGTTTCCCCTCCACTTTTCTGTGTGAGAGTAAATCAAGCTGGAATACAGAAATAGGGAGATTATGCAGGGACAACTGAGCAAATAGGAAGTTATGAAGTGACAGGGAGAGCTAAATATTGCCGGTGGTTTCTATGAATGTGTCACCTGCAGAAAAACAATGATTTACATCTCAGAAAAGAATGACGCCGAACTAGACTACCCCTTCTAATGCGATTTTTCTTTTTTTTCTGTCTGTAAAGTTCTAGCTAGAGAGTAAAATGAGACGCATCTGCAGGGTAAAGTGTCTCTTTGTGTGTGTGTGCGTGCGTGTGTGTGTGTGTGTGTGTGCGAGCATGCTGTTTGTCCTTTCGTCTGTCTCAGCGTGTGCGGCGCTCATTACATCACTTATGTCATTCCCTGTCCTTTGTTGTGTTTTTCGCTCCCAGTTGCTCTTTCTGTTCGCTCCGTCGCAGCAGGCAGCAGCCACAGTGTAGCGGCACGTCATAACTCTCCTCTGGAAGGCTTCCAGAAACTCCTGACAAAAAAGGTCAGGGAAATGTGGCGAGCCTGCATGCATGTGTGTGTGTGTGTGTGTGTGTGTGTGTGTGTGTGTGTGTGTCACATGTATATGATTGGACACGAGGAGACAAGGAACACGCAGCAAACCGCAGAAATGACTCATGATGATGATGATGGTGATGATGATGATGGTTCTGACTTAATGACAATAATGGTGATGATTATGATAATGACGTTGATGAAGATGCCGAAGACGATGAGGGTGCCGACCATGACGACGCTGATGATGATTATGGTGATGACAAAGATGGGGGTAGTAGTAATAATGATGATGAGTGTGATGATGATAATGATGATGATGGCGGTGACAGCCATGACAGCAGTAATGATGTCGGTGATAACAACGAGGATGGCGGCGATCATGACAGTCTTAATGATGATGATGATGATGATGATGATGATGGTGTTAAAGGTGCACCACGAGGGTCACCTAACAAAAAAGACGGAATTAGCACATCGTTCGGTGGATTAGATTAGATTAGTGCTTCTTTATGTCAGTGGAGGGTCCTCACCTGTATTGAACCCTTAGCAATTCTTATTAGGCCTTTGAGAAGGATGATGATTTCAATCACGATGAAGAGGGGAAGAATTCGAATGTCAAAGACGATGCACATGAGGATGATGATGATGATGATGATGATGGCAGCGACCACAACAAGGAAACACTGACCGTGACGTTTCCCTTCATCGTTTCCTTTTTGCATGTGTGATGCTTGCTGTCTGAGATGTTGCTCTGTAAACATGAGGACTTTTTGACCTGGTGGTGGCGCTGTGGCGGTCCAATCAGGTTTATATCCAAATTACCAAAGCCCAAAGTCAAAATCCATCGTTCCTTAAAGTTTCATCCACAAAAAGACCAGCAGGAGCTCAGGATTCTCAATCAAGGTCTTGGATTGAGGGAGCCGAGTCGATAGTCCCATTTCATTGATTTCTGATTGTGTGGCACAATGATAATGATGAAGATGAGGACGACGATGATTATGACAGTGATGATGATGATGATGACGCACCTTTGTGAGCCTTCATGTATGCATTTTTCGACCCAGTAGGGAAGCTTTCTTGTATTTTTGTTGTATCCTCCCTGCAGGAAGTAAGGTGTGTGTGTATGTGTGTGTGTGTGCTCCGGTTTTACATGAATACATGAATTATTATTTCACTCCTGCAGTGCAGCACATCCGATGCAGCCGTTCGAGCTTCCTCCATTCTTCTTTACTTGAAGGTCAGCGTTAATGAGGTGAGGTTAGGATGGAGCTGTTTGGATAAAGCCGGAGCATTTGATGGATTTCGCTGATTAACTCGCTGAAAATCTAAAACCGCACCTTTAGGATTTTAAGTTTGTGCAATCCAGGTCCCCGTGCAGCTTCCTGGCAAGCTTCAGCGTCTGGCCACACTGAAGAGGCAAAAAAAAAAAAAAAAAATATCTGGATTCTCTAAAGCTGCTTCCCCCCCTTTTTTTTAAATCGAGAAATCTGTGATTCATTGAAGTGATGTCCTGCTTTGTGAAGTGAATCCTGCTGTTTTCTGCTCCGTCGTCCTGCTTGAGGTGAGGCGATGCTGCACAGGGGGAGATTACTGGAACATCCAGTGTTTACATGGTTATTTGGATGCCCAGTAAAGGCCATTTTCCCCTGGCTGAGGGTAATTTGAGTTGAGGCCAGTTTTCAGGAGTGGTGTTTTGATACAAGCAGCAACATCCCACCGTCCTCCAGAGTTTTCGCAGCGAGGACTGAGATGAAAGGTTGTCGGCTTCAAGTCGAGGCAAAATGTGATGAAAACCTGTAGGTGCTGCGGCCATTCGCTCTTCCAGGAGGTAGAGGCGCGTGCGAGCCAGTCTCTCGCCATCTGATAGGTGCCATGTGAGCGCGGAGTGGATCATTCCTTCAAGGGTGAGGGTATGATCAAAGAGATTCAGGTGCTTTAGATTTCCCCCAGCAAACCCTGAGAGAGGCCCCCGGGCTGTTGCTACAACTTCTGTATCCTCTTTCTCTGTCGGTGTAGAGGATTTATCCAACCAACAGCAGATGCAAGGAGCAGAGGTGTGTGTCTGTTTGTGTGTGTGCGTGCATGGTTGTGTGTGTTTTTTTCCGGCCTCCAATTTTTTTGCTGCAGGGAGTGCAACCATGGGGAAATGGAGGAGAAAGCCACAAACAAAATAAGACCCACAGGTAGGTAAAATGATTCCTGAAAGTTGGTTCCTTTGCAATCAATACACCGGTGCTAATAGTCCAGTAATTTTAGGCCAAAATTGGGGTCAACCTAGGGCAAATTGCAGGAGAAGCAAACTCAACTGATTTTGTATCCTCAGTTTGTCCTGAGTGAGGGGGAAAAAAGTCCCAAGGAATCCCATTGGTGGAAAGTTCTGAAAATCACCTCTTTATGACCACATATTACCAAAAACACTGTTTTTAACACACAGGGGAAAGGGGTTCAAAATTTTACTTTCAGATATCACTATAAAAATTCACAAGTTGATTACACACACAAGGACAAGAAAAAAAGTCAGTTACAAGTTCTTTGAATTATTCTGTTTACACATGCATATCACACATTATCTGATTTAATATGCACTAATAAGGAATATAAGGAATAAATGCCATATTAAAATGATATTTAAACAGTGAATTAAAAGGTTACTATATATATAGTAACCTTGAATTAAAAGGTCAATCAGATAATGTGTGATATACATGTGTAAACAGAATAATGTGGTCATAAATAGGTGATTTTCAAAACTTTCCACCAATGGGATTTCTTGGGACTTTTTTTCCCTCACTCAGGACAAACTGAGGATACAAAATCAGTTGAGTTTTTTTTTTCTCTTGAAATTTGTCCTAGGTTTTTTCATAAAATGACTTGACTATAAGGCAACTCATTGGCCAACTATCACCTGCTTTAATCATAATCAAATGCATGAACTACAAATATGTAATGACCTGCAGATTTAATGTATCCTTAAATCCACTGTATTATATTAAGCATCATACTGTCGCTAGTATGTTTTCAGGAGCTGATGTCAAAATGAATTATTTGATTTGGTTCAGGATTGGCTGAACAAATGGGAAGCCTGATCACAACCACTGTTACTGCACTAAATGTAATCATAGCATATGTATTTGACTAGGACTTCCCTCTTGGTAGTACACTGTCATTCTGCTACCAAGAAGACAAACCAGCTCCATCAGCTAATGTCAGCAGCAGACTGCAGGATTTCCATTTGGTCCTGTGTAAACTAACATGTCCCGAACACCTGTGACGATTTAGACAAGGTGCGCTCAAACATTTATTGTTCCATTTCATATTTATCTACAACTCACATTGCTTAAACATTTGGCTAGCTAAGATTGATTTATTGTTCCCTGGTTTCACATAAGGTAAGATTTGTTATTTTTTAACATTAGATTGTTTGATTTAGTTATTTTTTCCTTCCTTTATTTTATTTATTTATTCATTTATTATCACTTAAAAAAAAAAAACCTCAGTCGTAACAAATCATTTCATCTCATATTCAGCCTTGTAAATTTTTTTTTTTTTTTTTTAAAGTGGTGAAAAATTGCTAATGGGATGACATAATCCTACTGTCTTTTAAGGATTTTTCTGGGAGCAAATACAAATATGTTGAAACAAGGCGGCCCACAAGTATCATGAAAATGCCACTTGATTCAATAAAATTCTGGAAACAAAATGATTACAAGTGGGTTAAATCGCATTGGTAGATATTTTACACTTGTTTAATGGAAAAAAAACAAAAACAATATGAATATGAAGATGCAGATTTTTGTGTTTCAGTTTACGTGTGTGTGTGTGCTCAATCCTTTGCTCAGGACATAATGTTTGCGTCGCTGGCCTCGCACACTGTAAGAAAACAAAAAAAAATGCTGGTTTTGTGTCGCTTTTCACTCATGTATTCTCATTTGCGGCGACGCTTACGGCCAGGAAGCACGTAACCCGCGCTGCGCTGGTGTTCAGCTGCTCTTGGTGTGTGTGATGTCAAGCAGAATGAGGGCAGCCTCAAGAAAAACAGTCCTGTGACTAAGACACGTCGACAGGGGGAAGCGGTGGATTCTCCGGATGAGGAGGGCAGCATTTTCCTCAGCTGATCTTTTATGATCCGTTCCTCGGCTCCAGGATTGTCCTCGCACTG
Organism: Myripristis murdjan; assembly: GCF_902150065.1. Lineage (NCBI taxonomy): Eukaryota > Metazoa > Chordata > Actinopteri > Holocentriformes > Holocentridae > Myripristis > Myripristis murdjan. The sequence goes on along the minus strand of NC_043983.1, from coordinate 30,903,354 downwards.
TCAGCAAAACGTACATCCTTGTACCCTCTACATATCCACAGGAAGATTAATATCACATAGGTATCGCTGTGTAATACTTTATGTAGGGTGCCGGGGGCCCCTCGAGAGCCTCGGAGCCACCGCGGCTCATGACATCTCTGCTGCTGCGTGCCCACATCGACTCACCCACTCCAGCGATATCCTCCGCAGTCGACTCGCCGTCCAAAAAAACCCTCGGCTTCGAACAAATCCCCAGCTCTCAGGGACTGTCCTGTTTACATCTCTATTCCCAGCACAAAAAGGATTACAAACACCAGATTTGCGGAGTATAAAGAGATTGTAAAATCCAAGATTTCCTGGGCGGGGGGGGAGGGATTGTCCTCATTGGGTTCGCATCTCGGAGGCGACAGGAGGTCAAGGGTTAAGAGCATAAAGATCCGCTGGGGACTGAACAAGCCGATCAAGCCTCAGGAGGACAACGGAGTGTGTGTGTGTGTGTAAGAGAGAGAGCGAGAGTGTGCATGCATGTGTGTGTGTGTGTGTGTGTGTGTGTGTGTGTGTTCTCAAGCATATTTTCTTCTATATTAAACTGGATTAGTAGTCTGCCCTGCATCCTTTATTGAGATAATACTTGAAGCTCGCTGGGATTTCACTGTCTTGATCTGTGTGAGCTGCGTGACTCTCTCTAATCTTTTTGGGGTGTGTGTGTGTGTGTGTGTGTGTGTGTGTGTGCGTGTGTGTGTGTGTGTGCATGCATGTGCATATGCCTACTGCCTATGTGTCAAAATATCTCCGTGCATGGATGCTTATATTTACCAGTGCATGTCTTTGTGTGTGTGTGTGTGTGTGTGAGCTCCCAGGAAAACAGCATGATGGCGCAGATCAAAGGGATCCGGATGGTTGTGAGTCTTATTTGGATGTAATTGCTGTTTACTTCGTCACATTATACAGTAGAGGTGCCTTATTAAGACTTTCTGCCTGTCATTAAAGTTGCAACGCCGTGGCTTTAAGGGGATACGGCTCTATCTCAGGGTTTTTTTTTTTTATCAAGGACACTTTATTCCTAATGCGACTTTTCAAAGGACTGCTTGTTTATGGCAGCTCAGCTAGGTTCATCTTTTCATATTATTGGGACTAATGGATTTTCAAAACAATGGCTTAACTTGGAAATGGCACATAATTTTCGCGGAGAGGAGGCAAAGTTTCAGTGGTGCCGGCTTGGTCGGGGATCCTTCAGGTCTTTTGAGCGTCTGTTTTTATCAGCCGAGACACCAAAACTCATCTTGGATTGAAAGCCTGACTCTTTACAAGCTACAACAGCATGTGGGACTGTCTTCATTGATGAAGACGTATCATTATTTCCCATTTAAGTGTGTATGGTAAGCTGTGCAGAAGCTATTTCTTTGAATCATGGGGTTTAGTTGCAGTTTTTGTTTATCTGTGGAAAAGATATTTGTCTGATTTGATTTAGCTGATTCACATTAATAGATTAGATTAGGCAAATAATTGAGTTTGTTATTTTAATTGAACCAGGAACACACGTTAAAATAATATTATTAAAATAGATGAGTACATACATACTGCACATAATCACCTTGCTGGACTGGTGTGGGATCCCTTTCCTGGCATAGCATCTACCCAATCACCTCTAAACACCACGAACACAACTTTTATGACTGATTACCGTCACTGTACTGTGAATTTATTCACTGATTGGATACAGGGAGCATTGTACTGCATGGCAGGAAAGCCCTGCTGCTCCAGTTACAGTTCTACAGACACTTAATCCAACACTGCTTGAATTGAATCTGAATGCCAAAAAAACACCTTTTCAGAATTTAGGCGACTGGAAAGAAGGAGGCCCTGAAAAACAATGAATTCCAGTGACTTATATTTATTATTTATATTTATCTTATATTTAGATTTTGACCATTCATTCATGACCATGCCGTTGTGAATTTGGAACGATAGGAGGCTTACTTTGATAAGGTTAAAGGTCAGTTCAGCTAACTAGCTACCTTAGATTTGACTTGACCTACAACTTGACCAAGATTTAACCTAGAATTTAGTACGACTAGACTGAATTTGTCCCAACTAGTAGCAAAAGCACAATGCTTTATAATATTAACGTCCGCTTCTCTTAGTTTCCCTTACCTGGCTTTTTTTTCCCCTAACCACCCACTGAACTTTCACTCAATCACTGGGATTAAATTTGATTAGCTCTACAGTCTTTAGCTTTAGTAATCCTCTAAGAATAATCAACTTGAGGTACACCTCCCAATCAGGTATTATTACTATCAGGTAATAATATTAGGTATTATTAATAATTAACTGAAAATGCAGGGCTCAAATTATCTCTTAGTAATTTCCATGAAATCAACTCCAAACACAGCAGCCAAAAGCTGGCACATTTTGGTTTTGCCTGGTAGGTTTGTCACTTCTACGAGCCAATTTGTGTTTTACGTGTCTAAGAAAACAACTACTATGGCAGCCAAGCAATGAAACCCCCTGATTGATCCAACTGCCACGGTGGCTGCTTGACCAAAATGTCAGCTTGGCATGTTGGTTTGCGGTAAATTAGCAGGAGCTTTGCCCCGTTGGTGATGAAACCATGCCAGGAAAGACAGGAACCCACAATGAAACAAACAAATAAAAAATGCTTACAGTGATACTGATCTATTATTTTGACATTGTTTTATAGAGTACATGTTACATACCAAGGTTAATTGTTTGATGCCCAAAACTAACACAGGTCTAAGAGTTAGTGGAAGTGAAAAAGAAGCCAATTAGCCATTTTTTTGGTCAATCTTTTCAACATCATCTCATTTTGGAAAAGAGAAGATAAAAAGGAAAAGAAAAAAACATGCAAAAATGTGTTAAGAGTTGGCTAAAGGGTTAATAGTTACTTGATCTGCTGGTGGGATGCAACATAGAAAAGTAAAGAAAAAGTAAAGAAAATAGCAAAGTCAAGCAGAGAACCTAAGTTAGATCAGTAATTATCAAAGAATGGTGGTAGACATGTAAACACACTCTTTAGACATCAAGCTGAAAAGGACAAAACACATCCAGCCCAAAAAGAGTTTACGAGTAAAGAGCAAAAAGAAAATGTCCATCACTCAAAAAAAGGACAAGAAATGTAAGAAAATCAAAGAAGAAAAAAATTGGAGGAGAAAGGGTAGGTTTTGTTTCCCTTGTCATGCAAATCAGTTTGGCATCGGGGAAAAAAATACCTTCGTCGTCCGTGCGGTCATTATCACCTAAATCATCAGTGTGTTTCTTTGTAAGGGGACCTATAGGGACCAAGAAGGAGAAAATGGAGGAAAACAGGATGATCAAGAACACACACAGCTTCAAAAGATGCTCTCAAAAGATAAGAAAGTCTGTCAATGTTAAATGTTTCTGTACCCTCCTTTTGGAAAAAGCTCCAGTTCTCCTGGCAGGGAGACTGGGTAAACATTACCACTCTGTCCATTTCACATGTTTACAGTAGGATCTTACTGTAATTACACACATGAATCATTTAAGAGAGTAAAGGAGCAAGAAAAGAGGGACTTTTTTCAAAAAAGAGGTGAAAAAACATGTTTTCTTTGTTGAAAATGAAGAATTAGCTGAGGATAAACCTCTTAGGGCCAAAAGATATGAATAAACCTCTTTGAATCAGTGCACATAGTAGCATCAATTATATAAAATGTCTGAAACTTGTTACTGTAACACTGGAAATGATCACTATGAGCAGGGAAAATGGAAGAAACCGTAAAAAGGGGGGTGCGGGGAAATCAGCATTTGTACAGTAGAATAACAGCAGAGCACTCAACAGAAGCCTGTGACAAACTCCCCCTGTTGCATTTTGAGCATGTGAGGAGTGTGTGTGGACATGCACGCACACACACACACGCACACACACAACTTCACACGTAGATTTAACTGCGGGGGCGGTACTGTGAACCATAATGTTGGGATGAGTGGCCTACTTCGCCGAATTTTAATGACAGAGGGAGAGAAAGAGAGATGAGAACAGAAGATATTGGAGAGTGGGCAAAGTGTTTTTTTTTTTTTAATTCTTTTCTTTTTTTATACACATTTTCTCTCCCATTTCCATTTGCCAGCCATGATTTTTTTTTTTATGTTTCCTTATCTGGGACTTTTGCACATTTAGCAGTTTCAGCTTGAAACAATTAGGCAAAATGCCACCATTGTGAATATGGGAAAAATCTTAATCATTTTTGAAGTTTTGCATTTTGTAAAACAAATTGGGCATTATTGCCTCGGTCTAACAGCCATGCCAAAGTGATAGCAATTGAATAGTCAAGAGTTGATGAGTGTTTAAATCCATCAGGGAAAGATGTCAGAGGCTTCTATTTTGAAATTAGGAAATCACTGTTTCACATTTATCTATATAATGTGCATACACAAACACACTTGAGATATAATAGCAATAATAAAGACAGACACATATACTTACATACACTCAACATATAAAAACAGAGGGTGACACACACACACACACACACACACACACACACACACACAGACTCAAAGCAATCTGGAAGCATGCAGTCTTGACTTGAAGCATGTAGGTAAGCAGGTGCATTGCTCACAGGAAGGTGGACTGGCATACTGTACAGGCAATGCTTCAGCTTTTACACACACACACACACACACACACATGCATGCACTCGTACACACACACACACACACACACACATGCACAAACACACCCACCATTAAGAAACAATGTCTGTGACACAAGACGCCGCAGGGCTTGGAATAGTGACCCACTGAGCCGCAAATGACCACTCCGGTCCTTTCCAAACCACCGGCATTAGTCACAGCAGCAATTTTATGCAAATCTACCCCCATCCAGTTCCATTATATTCTATAGAGGCAGAATACCACTCAATTTCAGAAAGCACGCTTTATGAATTAAGACGATAAAGGTCAGAGGGGACATTGTAGGAATAAGGTTGTACGGTAAATGTAGAGTAAAGGCCACGCTGAAGATAGCGTGGGTTCACCACATCTGTTACAGGAGCAATGAAGAGGAGATGAATGTTGATAACTGGAAAGGTTCAGTCTGCAGGTTTCCCCTCGCCGACTAAAAGGGCGCTGCTCATGTTGACGAATAGTGATCCTTCCATCAGTCTAAATCCCTAAATGAAGCGGTATTTTATTTTAAGGCTAACCATCCCTTACTCTCCGCTGACTTGAAAGGGGGAGCAGACTCCCTGCATATCATTTTCTCCTACAGCAGTCTCCCAGCTCTGCCTTTTCTGAATTTGACAAGCAAATTGATAAGCGAGAGCTGACTTGTGCTTTCTATGTTGCTGAATAAGCACCAAGACCCAAGATTCACTTCATCTAAAAATGTGAAACGTCTAGGAAACACAGAGCATTAGCTGTCCCGGGATATATCACCCGTTTTTGAGTGTGGGTTATACAGACGATCGCTGTCAAAGGGATGCACCGTGTGTTTTTTTTTTTTTGTTTGTTTGTTTGGGGAGAATGCCCCATGAGTGAACTTGTGCACTAAGAGATGAGGGCACAGAAACCAAAACCATCCATGTGCCCCTGGTAGACTGTTGACTCCGCTGCTCCATGCTAACACTGTAGCATACATTATGTTGATGAATGCTTACACTTGTGCATCGTCAGTCAGCGGTTCTCAACCTTGGCTCCGGAGCACCCCAGGGGTCCTTGAGGGTGTTCCACAGGGTCTCCAGAAAAATTAGGAATATGTTATTGTCACTGTTACTTCACTGACAAGATGTTAAGCATGCATAAGATTGACTGTTGATAGGTTTCACACTCTTCAGTGTTAATCTGCCAATCTACAGTATAGACTATTATGGAATAACTAAATCTTATCAGATGGGGTTCCCTTATCTTATTGCATCTTATCAAATATGGGTTCACGGCCTAATGCGCATCAATTTGTGGATCCTTGACACCAATCAGGTTGAGAAGCCCTGTCCTAGGTGATAGTACACCAGTATTATCCAAAGTACAAACACTGACATCTGCCTGTGAAGAATCTCGGTCATCCAGGTCATAATATTTCCACAGCATATCCATGTGTAATTACGCCAAAGGCAACTGGACTTTCTCTTCAAGATAAACAGCAACTCCAGTTGTCTTTTACTCATTCTGGATAGGTAAACTGACAATTTTGTCGCTGAAGCTGTTAACACTTGATTTACATCCTGCACACTCATACATTTTAAAACTGAAATGTAATTCATTCCATCTGGGAGATATAAGCAGGTTTACTCTTGGCTAGCACAATTTTCAGTAAACACGGGGAAAATATGTCTTCTATCGAGTCAACACAGTGACAGATTGTGTTCCTACTCACTTTGTGAAACTAGTAGCTATGAGACCTACACAATTTTTGCAACTTTTAAAAAGCCTTCAGTGCAAAAAATGTGCACTTTAAGTAGATGCATGTGGTATTCTCCTGGAATACCGAAAAAAATGTGATTTTTTTTTTTTTTTGGTGGGTGATAGTGTGCACGAAGTCAAATCATAATCATCACAAGCAGTTACATATATAAGTTAATAGGTGTACTAGGAAGCTAAGCAGACGATATTAGCTGATTCTATATTTGCCCATATAGAGCAGCACCAGGTTTATTTTCACTTCAGGCACATTTGCTATAAAAATCATTCCCTTCTATTTTCACAAAAAACAGACCAGCCATAATTTGACCAACTAGTCGCCCAATGTAAGTGGTTATGAGCCTATACGCAACCATCAAATTTTGAATCGTAAGTATTTTTCTACTCCTGCACAAATATATTCATGATCTACCCATTTCAATTCAAAAAATCCATCAATAATATTCGCACGTCTCCAGAAATACATAGTGATTGCAGATTCCGCAGCTGCATTAAATTCATGACCTTCAACGTGCCTCAAACCCATATTATTTGCACACCCAAAACAGAAGAAGTCGGTATATTTTATATAATATATATATATATATATATAAGTTTGAGTGGGTGACATTCGAAAAAAATATATATCTTGAAACAGAGAAAAAGACAATGTGCAGAACATGTGCTGCTATTAAGGTGGCGTGTTGTTTGACTGGAGGTCAGCTGAGTTCAGAGCAGAGAAGACAAGTGCATGACAGCTGGAGGCACACACACACACACACACACACACACACACACACATGCACACACCCCCCCCGAAACACACCAGATGGCAATCAGATGTCAATTCTAAACTGCCCGCTGACAAGGGGGTACGAGCACTGACCTGTACTTCCTTACCTGCCACATTCTGCTTGCATAGGTGTGTGTGTGCTCGTGTGTGTGTGTGTGTGTGTGTGTGTGTGTGTACTGACACTTGGGCGGCCTCAGCTGTCTGGAGTTCTGTTTACTGATTAGGAACACAAAACTCTTCGACTTTGGTTTCTCTCTCCCTTTCTCTCTGTTCACACGTGCGGTTTAAAAGCTCCCACTTCCGGGTTTGTGACGTTAAAGGTAAAAATGGAGTTGCGTTCAGGTTACCTGGAACTGAGAAACATAACCCCTGTTGTCATCAGGTTAACAAGCTGATGAAAACACGGCTAGCTTTCGCTTTGGCCGACAAGCGTGGGTTTTCATAGCCGTCGCATGAAGAAAAAAAAAGGGGTTTGGGGGACCACATTTACATCAAATGTGACAACTGCATTAAAAATGTTTGGCTGTGGCTCAGTGAAGTATTATCTGATCAAATTTCCCACTGTTCACAGAAAACAAAGCTCTGTGCGCAGCTATTTTGAAACTTCACAACTGTTGCACGTTGTTTGAAATGGCGGGACGATCCTCCCATCATGCCTCCATCCCTCCTTCAAAGGTGCCATGTGTCGGCTTGTCATTTTAGCATCAATTTTAAGACATAAGGATCATGACTTTAAACAAACTGTCAGCCTCTACCAGCCCCTGCACTGCATTTCACATCATGTGCCACTGGGCGGAGCTGTTGGGAAAATCTGTTGGGATTGCTTTATGGCACGAAACAAGAAGAGGGCGCTGTTCTTCCATGGCAATCTAGCTAGCTGAAGCTTTCAGAGCTTCTGAAGTGTCTTGCCGAATTGGGAGGGAGTTAAATGACGATGAAAAAAAAAAATCCTTTCCAGCATGTTTATCTTCTTTGTTAAAGACAAAGATGTCAGGTAGGAACAGGAGACACTGACAGCAACAGGTTTTATGGGGAATATAATCTTATTTATGACCGGCATGAGCACTCACAATCATCTTGAACAATGTTTTACTTATTTTCAGTAACTTCACAATTAATTTGACAGTGATATACTGACCTTTAAAAATGCTACACATAGCACCTTTAGTCTCTTTGTCATCCCCTTTTTCCTCTTTCGATCCGGCATACAGTGAAGCAGATATTACATCCTCATTTTTGCTCCATCTGTCTATAGTCGGCACTCTCCATCTCTTTCTGCATCTATCTTTCTCGCTCCTCCGCATTCTCCCTCTCCACATTCTGCATTGATTGGTGACTGATGAAAAAGAGTTTCACACACTCTGACACTCTGCAACGGTCCACAACTAAACAAGATAGCCAGGAGGTAGGGAACGCACGCGCAAGCACACACACACACACACACACATGCACACAGACACACACATGCACACACACACTTTCTTGCCTCTCAGGCGCTCTCTCTCTCCAGGATGAGGTAATTATTGCTGGGAGAGTCCATGCATCGATCGCAGATTCAGCACAAGAGCTATCCATACATACATATTGCTCTTTATATGCATCAGTCAAGGGCCATGCCGGCATAGAAACACACCGGCTTAATCAATCACCAGTGTGCATTAAAAAAACGGGGATCTAACAGAGTGCAGCTCAATGAGCCAGATAGGTAATGTACTACTGACCTTGAATAAAATTCCTACAGGCTGTAAACTATAAACACAGAATCCATTCCCCAAGGTAAAACACAGAGTCCAAAGCGCTTCGGCAGAAACCCTTCAATAACAGGAATAAAGACAGAGTGTGAGCTGCATCCTGCAAGTACCCAGATGGGGCATTTGGATCTATACTGCTCTTCAACATGAGGATGGGGCTTAATTACCAGTTGGTGATCGTCGTGAGGCAAACCACCAACAATAAAAACAAAAATAACTCCGAAAAAACATAAATTTCGGTTCTTTTTTACTAGATTACATCAGTCTTATGCTGCTTATTAAGATGAATGTTATGAATTTTGTCATAAAGTATTGGAGGAGTAAACTGAATGTTTACTCCTCCTGATGATACTGGCCAATTTGGCAATAACCTCGGATAATAAGCATTACATCACTGCAAAAAACTTGCAGGAATCTTATGGGACAGTAGGTGGACGTTAACCAGTCATCATTTCTGTACACACACTTCAGAGTAGATTTTATACCTTTTTCACGTTTACCTTTGTTTTATAACTTTGGGAACGGAACAATGTCCAGCAGAACGTGAGGAAGAAATCATGATATGCAATGGTTTGTTGATTGATACGCTATAACTCACTATGACACTTTGCTAGGATTATCCACAGGCAGCATGTAGCGGGTAACAATGTTTAAAACTTTTATAGGATCCAGATTCACATGAGGGACCTGGATACATGATTGTCTGTTCAGCCATGGTTTATTCCAAACAAACCAGAGACGTAACTGAGTGGTTGATTTATCAAGGATTTGCGGGGCTTTTTCATCTGCAAAGGAGACAAATAGCGCCTGTCCTTGATCTGTCATGGTACACAGTGACTGTGTGGCAACGTGGAACATGAAAGAAAAGCGGCGAAACATTGGAGGATGGGATTGGAAATTCATTCAAAGGACCATTCGAAAGAAAGCGGAGGGATTATGATTGGTGGCCATCGTGGCAAAGGCAATTCCATCGGGTTCATACAATCACACCACGTCACAATAACTGTCTGCTTCCTTGTTATTCTGAGAACACATGTCAGATCTCAGCCCTCAGTGTGGATGGAACATTGGCCACAGTTTGGATACTGAAAGCTGTGCCACTAATTTCCAACATAAAACGCCATCACCTTTTCCTTACAGACACGGTACACGTCCGTCTAACCCTAACCCTAACCCTAACCTAACCCTAAGGCACACACAGTTGGAAATATGTTTCCTCGTATGTTATTTATTTACAGTGTATGAAGAATCCTCAACAACTGCAACTTGTCTTGAAATCAGAGATATGTGCCTTGACTATATTATCTTTATCGTAGCTCTCTGGTGCTGAAAGTCACGTTGCTTTTCAGACACATGCCACACAGCTCTTCCAGCCGCAGGTTATTAGTGGCAGAGCATTCAAATTAACCATGCCTGTGCTCATTTATATTATCAGTCTTGGTGAATCACCCACTAAATTGTGAAATTGTGGCGATGCAAAATGTCGCACGGCAGGCACTAAATTGGAGTGTTGAAAGCCGTGAATGAAAAAGCCCACCTCAACCGGCTATAGGTGGATTGTGCTATAGCCATCAGAGATAGCATAAAGCAGTCTCAAAGCCATCTATCTAGAGAGCTGCGCCACTGAAATTAGCACATCAACAGTTCCTCATGGTTCACATTACAGCTCCTCATAATGCTGCCACATATCCAGCAGACTGTGAATCACACTGTGTACAAGGTGTCTGGGAAATGACTAAAATATGTTATGTAAATGGAAAAATATTTCCTAAGATAGATCACAAGATTATGCAATCCTAAAGGGGTGCGAGTGGAAAAGGGAGAAAAAAGAAAAAAAAGATGATGGTGCATTAATATTCTAGATCATAATCAGGCTCTTTGCCGGTAGCATGTGAAGTGAGATTAGGCAGAAGAGACACAGATAGGATAGAGAATTATCTTGCGAGTCTCACCCCCAACAGCAGAACAGGGAAAAATGTGAAAAAAATACTTGAGAAAAGCGAGTAGCAGTGTTTGATTTTAACTCCGTGCAAGGACCATAACACCAGTAATCTGGATTAAATGTCACCAGGACGCCGCATGTTACCTCGGGACACTACTGATGTGTAAATGCTGATGTGTATGTATGTTTGTGAGCAGTGTGTGTATATGGATATGGGTGTGTGTGTGTGTGTGTGCCGCAACACAATGGGCGATACCAACACTCCTAAATGTTCACGAAATGACAAAATGGACGACGATACTGGAGGGGCATGATGTGAACAGGGAAAGTAATGCAATGCAATGAAAATTATGGATAAAAAGTCACACACATCGCACATATGAATGCACACACACACACGGACCTAGAGTATGCACATGCAAGTAGCTCTCTCCAGATTCTCAAGATGGAAGCAGGGCAGACTCGCATGATTGTGTACACTTGGAAAGTAAAATATCCTCTGGCAAACCCTTAAGAAATGGCTGGCCGAGTACACTCCCTCTCTCTCTCTCTTTTTCTCCCTCTCTCTCTCTTTTTCTCCCTCTCTTTTTCTGTGACAAGACTTGTCACACATGCCGGCCGTCCCTGCCCTGGGCGAGCCCGCCGACGCCGTGACGCACGCGAGACCTAAAAGCTTCCACACCACCGCCGACTTCCCTCTCGCCTCGTCTCTTATCCACGCTACATTTCTCTCTTCCTCCGTCCTCCCTCGCCATCCATTTGCAGTCCCATCACTGCCTGTCCTCCTCCTCCTTTGTCCCCCTCTCCTCATACTTTCATGGCAGCCTTCCCCCCCTGTCCCGCGCTTTCTTCTTCTTCTCCTCCTCGACCAAACAAACACCCACGCTGTCAACACCGGCGAGTCAATTTAAACCACCGAAAAGGCCCGGGGAGGGGGGAGGGCGTGAACGAAGATGCGTGACTAGTGTGTTAAAAAAAAGGCAAGAAAAGGGAGACGTTGAGAAGGAAGGAAGGAAGGAAGGAAGAGGAGCGGGTGAGGCGAGAGTGGACGATGAATCTTTTAAAGGAATTTTTCATGGTGTTTCTGCTCTGTGTTTTGGTACGAGGCGACCGGCAGGGACGATGGGATCATCTCAATCTTCGGCTTCACGAGTCAGTACAACCACAGTCTAGATAGAATAGATAGAATTTGGGAATTTCCCAGCTTGGGATCAATAACGTAAATCAATCAATCAATCAATCAATCAATCAATCTATCTATCTATCAAAGAACGGCATTGGCTTGCCAGAATGTCCACAATTTCAAAATGTTGTCATTACAAAGCACAAACGCAATAATTGTGACTGACAGCTTGTGGAAAATGGGCGCCAACGTCTCACTTTTGATTGTTGCAGCAGAGATAAAATGCAGCGATTGCGATTCATTTCTCTACCTCGTTAAATGACAACTAAGTCACTCTGCAGTCAATTATTTCTAAGCAGACGACCGTTATCAAGAATGCGGTCAAGCAGTCCGTTCCCCTGCTGTTCCATTGCAATCCATGAAGCCTTGCTGCTGTCTGTTTTGTTGGCTAATGTTAAGGTAATTATTTTTTGATTGAACACCACCTCAACGTTGATTACCCCAAATGCGTTGAATTTTGATATATTGTCCCACGTTGTCCATAGAATGGCCAAGGATGGAAAATGCACGATGACAATAAATGTCATCAAATGTTTCTAAACCAACCCTTGAAATTAGTTTTGAGCTAATTAGGAGTATAGTATATTCTATCTGTGAGAGGCACTGTGCATATTGGGTTGAGACTCTGAGAGCTGTACGCGCTAAGGAGTCTCTGACCAGCGATGGAAACATGAGGAGCAGCTCATAACTCGGTCTGGTGCAGGAAATCGGTCGGTCGTCCTTGACAACAAGAAGCGAGTGTGTGAACAGAAGTCCTTGGGAGCCGGGACAGGCTCTACTCAAACATCAAAGCAGCGGATCAAAAAGAAAGAGCACCACATAAGGACTTTTACCAGCACTCAAGGGTGTTTTCACAGATAGTTGGTTTACAGCAAATATCTCAAACCCTGGAGTGTTTTCCTCTTTGGTTTAGTTAATTTGTACTCATGAAAACACAGCTGGACCGAGACCTTGCTGACAGAGAGCTTTCTTGTCACATTTCCAAAGCAACACTGAACTGATAATTATAGCAGTATCTCAACTAATGCAGGAAGTTCATTAGAGGTTAAACACAACCTAAATGGTGCATTAAAGACAGGTTTTACCGCACCAGAGTCCTTTCTGCAACTGAGTTTCTAAGCACTGAAAGAAGAGAGCACTCTTACGTGGCTTTTGCTCGTGGCTTATGGTTTTCCTCAACTGAATCAGTCACATTTAGCCACCGGGTCAACTGAACCAGTGGCCAAACGCGACAAAGCAACAGCTCATCGACTGATTAAGACTGAAGCAAATGGACGTGAAGTTTGCCCACAGACTGCTAGTGTCACCGAGTCCATTGAGTCAAAGTGGTTCAGCAGTCGCAGGCTGGCCGATCTCCACATATATGTCAGGCTCTGTCAGGATTGCGTGTCTCACTTCTAAAGAGACAAGTTTTGTTTGTTACTGAGTCACTTTGAACAACACTGTCAGCTAATAGGCCAGTGGCCAGTTCATTTATCAGGGAGTCAAGCTGTTTTTGAACCGAGCCTGGTCTCGTCATGCAGTGAGACGTGTCAGCTCGGCTCTGTGTTCACTCACTGCTCTGTGAAATATGCCATGACAGGAACTGCAGCGGTTTTAAACCTAAGTCTCTGACCCTGCTTCCGCAGAGTAAAAAAAAAAAAAAAAAAAAAAAAAGGATTTTGTCTCCAGGCTTTGAGAATAAGAAAAACGGCAGTAGAGGAGATGTCTCTGGGACACTATGTAAGGTTTTAGGCTAATGCATTTCATGTTGGTGTGATAAAGTATGATTCATGTGAGAGACATTGGACAGGTATATCGCTTTTTCCCCCCACAATGAAAATTAGATAGTTTTTAAAAATGACCAGGCATTAAAGAGGTGGGGTGTGCTCTGTAGCCACTGATTATTAATACTATAGATGCACTATATATTTTAAGTAAAGAGTTGTGCATATTTCTTTCACAAAGCCAGCAATTAACTGGTTTTGAAAGCCAAAATTTCGTGAAATGAGTGAAATGATGCTGTCCATATGCATATATATATATATATATAGAGAGAGAGAGAGTATATAGATATATATCATGCAATTTTTTCATAAATCATGCTGTACTATGTTTGTCATGTCATGTTCTGCCATGTTATGTGATGTGATGTGTCATGTCATGTTATGTTACTTCATGCTATGTCATGTAATGTTATGCTATGTGATGTGTTATGTTATGTCATGTCATGTTATGTTATGTTATGTTATGTTGGAGATAGACAGAGAGCGGAAGCTGAGTTCCCCGGTGCAAGTTGTGCGGCATCAAAGATGATTTCTCCATGTTTTTTTTTCTTTCTTTCTATTTTTTTCTAACATACTTCTTAGCGTCGCTCGCATGAATATTGCATGAAGCAGCGAGCATCCTTGTGCCAGCTAGCGTTTCAGCCTAATGAATCAGGACTCGTACATACACTGCATATTTTGACTGGCACTACAGCAGGTTACGCACACACACACACACACACACACACACACACACACACACACACATATACATACTAGCAGAAGTGCACATATTCTCTTATGCACTCATGCACACTCTGTCACATGTAGCACAGATGCACTCATCCATTTATACACGCACACACACACACACACACACACACACACACACACACACACACACACACCTTTACTTCAAACTGGGTGTGTGTAAATGCCACACAGTTAACTTTGTCACACATGTGGGGCTTTGCCCTCATGAATATTCCATGCCTTTGACATTCTAACATCTGCAGACATGGGTCTGTGGCATGAGGAAACAGGTGTGTGTGTGTGTGTGTGTGTGTGTGCGCGTGTGTCTCTGTTAATACCACAAATAGATAGGAGTGTGTTTGGTGAAGCTCTCCAGGGGTCGTGGCTGCTAGAGACCTGAGGAGGCAAAAATATCAGTGAAGACTGTGATAGCGAGGAGCTCATTAGCCACCAGATAGATCTGTACTGTTTGAAGCCTGGTGAATTATTCAGCTAAAGCATACTGCGCACACCGAGCACACTTAAGGGAATAAACTGGCCTGTGTTTATGAAGCTGTCCTGTTAAGTAATGAGAACACAGACAGCAACGCTATCCACACGTCCGCGCTCGCTCATTTCCTCTGCTGCTCCATGCTAACACTACAGCACAGGCTATGTTGACTGACAGTGCGCTCCATTATAACACTTTCACATATGGTATGTTCAGTAGCATGCCAAAAATAAATAAATAAATAAATAAATAAATAAAAACAGCAAAAACAATGCACTTTAGCCTAGTCTACACTGCAACATATGCAACATTACGTTATGTGACCGTAACAGAGTGGTTTTCATGCCTAACCTTAACCAAGTCGTTTCGGTGGCCAAAATAACAGAAGTAGGTAAATCAGTACCGCCCCACATTATATACAAGATATGTTGATTAGAAAAGTATTTGTCGTGTCAGAAACAAACAAAATATGTTTCCCTCTAAACATAATTAAGAATACAGTTTACTTTCACGGCAATGTAATGTGTAGGAGACAGGGTTGCTATGTTGAGTCACAGCAGGTTCCATGCTACTAAGCATACTCTTGCATACACGTCAATAATTTTGCATGTACATACACTACTCACAAAAAGTTAGGGATATTCGGCTTTTGGGTGAAATTTCAGGATGAAGCTAAAATGCATTATAACTTTTACAGGTGAACTTAATGTGACCTTCTGTAAACTTTTGAATGCACATGTCCAGCTGTTCAGTGTTTCAGTACTTTTTGCACAAGTTGCTGTTCTCTAACAAGGAGTTTAACAGCAAAATTCATATCAGGTGTTTGATGCTCCAGCTCATCGAGGTCGTATCATTAGGGAACGGCTGCTGGAGACTGGGGTACCTCAGATGGAGTGGCCTGCACTTTCTCAGACCTGAATCCCATAGAAAACCTATGGGATCAGCTGAGTCGCCGTGTAGAGGCTCGGAGCTCTGTACCCCAGAACCTCAATGTCCTGAGGGCCGCCCTTCAAGAAGAGTGGGATGCCATGCCTCAGCAGACAATAAGTCGACTTGTGAACAGCATGAGACGTCGTTGTCAAGCTGTAATTGATGCTCAAGGGCACATGACAAGTTATTGACACTGACATTTTTTGTTGTGGTATATCAACCACTGTTGTTGGCTTTTGTTTCAAGAAATTGTTTGAGATGCGGAAATCACCAGTGTATGCTTCTACTTAAATGCCCTACTTCCATGATATAATATCACTGTAGCGTGAACTTTTTATATTTTCCATAAATTTCACCCAAAAGCCAAATATCCCTAACTTTTTGTGAGTAGTGTATAAAGTTAGTGGAGTAGCAGATCCTCTCTGAGGTTTCCTGTAAGGTCCTTGAGGCCAGAGGTTCCCCAGCAGAAAGACACTGTTATTTTCACGGCAATAATTTCACAAGAAATGGTTGAAACAGTCTTCCAAGTTTCATTCTCACCATTATTATCTCCCAGTGTGCTATGAAGCTAAGCAATATAACACCTTGACTCGACTGCGTTAAACGTCTCACGCTGTGCGATGAGAACGGAACGGAAGACCCTTTGCCCTGACTGACCTCGCCCTCATCTGTAGCTAAAATCCCGCTCCTAATATTAGTCTCATATAGAAAAGGTCGAGTGTCTAATTAGCCCTGTGAGGTGGACAAGACTCCAGCTCGACAACATGACGCGGCGCTAATTGCCGCCTGCAAATAAGAAGACGCCATATTGACAATGCGAGAGTTAACGAGTGGCGCTGTTATTGGCAACATGCTCATCTGTCTTTCAGCAGACCTCGCTCTCCTTCTCCAATTATTGACTGAGAATATTCTTCGCCCCCGAATCCTCCTGCTTATACATCATTACCGGCGGTGATCAATCACTGATTATTAAATGAAACGTCCATTAAGGCGGAGGGGTATTTCCATACCGGGCAGAGAGCCAGGGGGCGATGCCGGAGGCAGTGGGAGCCCAGAGACTGAAGTGAGGGCGAGTTAGGCCACGCTGCCATTTCATATGCAGCCGCCGACTGTGAGGCTCAAGCTCTCTCTTCTCTTTCTAAGACAGAAATCGCTTGAAGTTCCCTTGATTTGACGGCCGCCAGCACGCGCACACACACACACACACAAGTGAAAGCCCTTCCACTCACACAGGCTCGACCACATGCGTTCACATATGCTCACATGTGCTCATATGTTATCACATGCATGCACTCAACCTCACTCACTCATCCCTGCCTCTAATCCCGTCTTCCCCGTGAGGATTTAGCACAATACACGGTGGCCTTATTTGGCGAGACGAGTGTAAAAAGCAGGCACTTCTCTGTGTGTTGTCACTGTTCTCCCAGCATTCTCACTGTGTGACCCCGACAGAGAATTCATGACCTCTCCATGATTTTCTGCAGAGGTTTCTCCCTGGTTAGATTATGTTATTTTTCTTCACCTAATGCAGTGGTTTCGACAGCGTGGGCCGGACCCCCCGCGGTGCAGGAGGGACTTCCAGGAGGAAAATAAGAAACTGTTCATTTACTTTATGTTTTAATTCGCTACAAATTGTTATGATGTTAATATTGTTTTAATCTCACCACTTGAGAATGTATTTATTGCTGTGAAAGTATGATAATGAAACAACTAAAAGGGGCATTTTACTGCAAGAAAGATTGGTCTATTCACAAATCCGGGCTGTCTATGCAGTAAAAAGGTGACATAACTAGAGAGAACAGAGAAAAGGGGCTGTTGTATTCCCTTTACCTTAAGAGGTAGAAAACCTACAACAACTAGAATGCACTGGGCAGCCAGTTCATGGCCAGTTTCCATATAGCAGCTTGTTGCAGAAGGAAAAAGCTCTCTTAGACTATAGCTGGGTTTCCATCCACCTACTTCTATTCGCATTTTCAGAAATTGCGAAAAAACAAACAAACAAAAAAAAAAACTTGGATGGAAACGCCAGGAATTCGAAAAACGGCTGAAAATTCGCAAAAAGTTTTTACGTTTGGAGGGGGTGGATTTCTCAGCGTATAGATAAAGGGAAATGCGAGTTTTTGCTAATAAACGATGACTGGACCAGATACCACGTCACACTTCTACGTTACAGTCTTATTATTAGTTATTATTATTATTATTATTAGTCTCTTATTCCTTATTTAGGATGGTTCAGTACGAGGTTAGCGCTGCCAAAATAGTAAGCAGACTTCTCCCAAGAGCCGACAAGTTCAGCAGGAATCTGTCCCTGATCAGCTGTTGAGTGTCAGCTGAGTGTTTGTTGTTGTTCAGTCGACACGCAGACGCTATCTTATGGCGTCATCTCACGGCGCACTCTCCTCTCAGTAATCGCAAAACAAAACTAATGGAAACAGGCATAAATTCGCATATTTTTTTGCGCATTTTGACAAAATTTGCTCAATTATTTCGATATTTTTGGATGGAAACCAAGCTAGTGTCTGTTTGATCACACAGACCTTTCAGTTACAATGCATCTGCATACACCACTCAGACTGTAATGACACACAGCTGGGTGAAAGTCGGCAAAGTTTTCCTTCAACACTTTTCATATCATAGCGAGGAAAAAAACCCCTTCAGTTGGATGTCGGTGGCTTAATGAAAGTCAGCTCGAGGGTCTTGAACATGAAAAAGTATCAAAAGCTACAGTTTACCTTTATACTACAAATGTATTTTGAAGTGACAACATAAAAAGGATAAAGAAGCATCAATTTATTATATAACACTTCTTTCACTTATTTGTAATTACATACTTAGGTGGATTCAGTCAAGCTGACATTTTACAGCATGTTGTTTGAGATTTATTCCTAAAAATGAAACTGGAAAAGCAATTTTCGAGTGTTGAGTGAATGTAGCGGTATTAATTATCTGTGTGAGTGGGTGTTATTAAATATTCTGGTGCATTCAGGTGATCCTCACACTCGTACAGTCGAAAATTTCGGAGATATTTGACCTCCAAAGGCCAACAAAGTCATAAATGTGAGTTTCACCTTGATATGTGGACGGCTTGAAAACAAAGTATTAGGTCAAAATGGTGAATAATACCCATACAACATGGCTTTTACAGTCATGATGTGTGTAAATAAATTTTAACAGTAAATAAGCAGAAATGATATGAATAAATAAACTACTCCTGGTGTTCCTTTTCCTTTTTTCTCCCTGTGTAAGTCCCATTGGCTGCCAGTGTCACCCGCAAATTTTAGTCTTGGTGAGTCTTGGATCTTTTCACAATAAACGAGCCTGACCAGACTCAGCTGACAAAAGTTAACATGTTTGGAAAAAACAATAAAGATAGAGGAAGAAGACAAAACATATCTTTAGATTTGGCATTCAAATTGTCTAGCGTGACCTCGGCTTTATCAAACTCCCCGACGTTTGCTGTCTGGAAGACACTCTCAAGCACTCTCGCCAAGTTTCATGCTATCCCATGACCAGTGGGACTGCTGTTGATTTTTTTCTTTTTTTTTTTTTGAAAGATCAAAATAAAAGCACTTCAGAACCAAATCAGACGCTGCTATCTTGTGAGGACAGATGGAAAGAGAGAGGGATGAAGGGAATAAAATGAGAGATGAGAGAGGGGTTGGCTGTGGTTTTTAGCATGGGGAATCAGCACTGGATACACACTGAGGAAGACAACATCATGATCTCACACACACACACACACACACACACACACACACAAATACACAATGCTGCATCATTCAACGTGGCTGATTTTTTTTCCCTGTAAGATGTGATTATGCATTCCTTTCATGTGTCTGTGTATTTGTGTGTGTGTGTGTGTGTGCTGTGTGTTTGTGTTCACATCATGATCAGCCTTCAAACACCTCAAACAAGAGGATGACACACACACACACACACACACACAGACAGTCTTACATAACCATGTTAATACTGTATCATTCATTAGACGTGTGTGTTTGTGTGTGTGTGTGTATGTGTGTGTGTGTGTGTACACAAACCCGCCTTGTCAAGGTGTTTAACTAAAGGCTAATCATGATATTTACTCTCTCTGTCACACACACATATACATACTTATATAACTCTGATAGCACTGTATAATTCATTAAACATTGCTAAGGCTCACTGTAAAATGCCATTATGTACTTGTGTGTACGTATGTGTGTGTATGTGTGTGTGTGTGTGTGTGTGTGTGTGTGTGTGTGTGTGTGTGTGTGTGGCCTTCCTGCTCAGCTCTGTTTTTTTTTTTTTTCTGTCAGAAAGCAGAGAGCAGATTCAGGGAGATTTGGGCTGCGATCGCTGTCACCGAAAACTTTGACAGTTTAACATTCCCTCTTCTCTCTTTGCGCCTCAGTCTCTTCTCCTCTTCTATTCTCACTCTCTCTCTTTTTCTCTCTGTTCTTCTTCCTCTTCGTTGGTCTTTCCATCTCCCCCGACTCACCCTCTCCTGAGTCTCTGCACTCGGTGTGTCTGTGTTTGCCTTTTCCCTCCACAACACAGAAGATCGCGCTCCTCGTCAAAAGTTTTTTACGCCGCCTTCTGACATCAACAAGTTTCCCAAAACCACCCTGAGGCAGGAGTGTGTGTGTGTGTGTGTGTGTGTGTGTGTGTGTGTGTATGCGTGTTTGCTTGGTCATCAGGGGGTGCCGGTGCTTTTGTAGTCTTAAATTTCCTTAAACTTGCAAAAATGTACAGCTTTGTAGATTAGATTTTAATTTAGTAGAAACAAATGACGCACAAACGTGTGTGTGAGTGTGCGAGTGTGTGTGCAGCTTACTACTAGGGACCTGAATGCCAATGAGTGTGTTGTGAGTGTGTGTGGTGTATATATGCAGGAATGTTACATAGGTATGTCTGCATGTGTGACACCTTCCATCCAAATTTTGTGCATATTTAACCCTTTATCGGGCAAGTGACTATTTTTGGTAATTTCAGAAATTTTACATATCAGGCCCATCCCCTGTCTCAGTTAGTTCAATAATCATTTGGTCTTCACCCAGCCAATCAGCAAAGATCGCTCTACATTCCAGGTCACATGATTTTGTCATTTGACCAATCTCATTGGCTTTTATTTTCTACAGGAAAATGAAAATTTTAGAAAAAAAATTATAAAAGTAATAAAGTCCTGTAATGTTCACTAATAACAGTCTAGGGTTGTTTTTTTGAATTTCAAAGTATTTCAATGAGTGCCCTATAAAGGTTTAAGCACATTTTTGTAAAACTCTGTGAAAGAAAATGTAAATCAATATATATTTCCATCACCCACATTTTGCAAATTATTTTGAAAGGCATGCACTCTCACCTAACGCCATATTTGCTGACTGTAAAACACTCAGAATCACTGTTTCAATCGCATTTTTTTTTCTTTATTAGTATGCCGCCTAATTTATCTCTGCCAAAAAATATTTTGCAAAGTCTACGTATGCATAAATTAAAAATCTTCACAAAAACAGGTGGACAGAACCCCTATTGACTTGCAACCACACGTTATCAGCAAGTTTGTGTGTGTGTGTGTGTGTGTGTGTGTGCTGGTGTGTACATGTGTGGATATGCATATGTGCATGTGATCGCATGTGCATACGTACGTGTGTGTGATGTAAACTCCATCTTAATCAACGGCAGCTTGATCTCTGCTCTTCAGGGAACTCTCCAGCTGACGTGAAAAGGGAGGGGAGCACCGCAGAGACCGCGGCCCAGAACAGGGCCTCCTCGCTGGGGGAGAGGCCTGTTCAAAGGAGCCCCCGTGGCCCCGGTGGGACCAGCAAACACAGCTCGTTTGCCACTGCAATTCTATTTTCACATCATTTGAATTTCAAAGAGCCGTCTGGCTGCATTAGCATGCGGCTCGGATAAAAGAAGAGTTAGCGAAGGGGTGGGGGAAGAAGGGAGGGGCGGGGAGAGGAGCGGAGCGGTGAGTGTGTGCTTCGCCGGATTGTCAGATTGCCTCGGAAGTTTTTATAATTACAGTCGACAGTGAGTCATATCTCTGCTCTTAACAATGGATTCCCTCTGTCGCTGCGGCCGTCCACACTGTAGGTCAGCTGGCTTTTCAGTGCTGGATCAGGATAACAGAGTGTCTTCCTGGCTGACAGGCAGACAGGTAGATATACTGTCTCACATCGCATCAACATAGCCAAGCACTGATGGACAAAATTTAAATCACATCTATCCTGTTGATGCTGTTTATTTCCTGAGCTCTGGCACAGTGCATTATACCAGCTGACATGAAAGGCACCCACTGTTGTTTTCCTGGTAAACAACAATGAACAACCCCTTGTTGTCCTTGAGGCCTAATAAACATGTTGAATGCATTTCCCGAGCCTCATTTTGCAATGTTTTCAAAGCTGCATTGCTGACATCAGTGTGTGTGTGTGTGTGTGTGTGTGCTCATGGTGTGCGGGAAGAACATGTGATGTAAACAAAAAATGGACATGAAGATTTACTAATGCACATTAAAGCGCCACGAGTCCCAAAGTAAGCATCTTTATACCCGACATTACAATGTAACACCAACACAGTTAGAGCATGCAAAGTGACCTGGTGCATTTCACCACATAAAGGCTTATAACAGTTCAGATGAAAATATAATGATGCTCATAACATGGAATTGCATAAGAATATAAAGTTTTGCATTCATTTAGAGTTAAATTTAGACTCGCCTGACACCATTATTTTCTTAAAATTTGATTAAACCGACTTTGAAAACCCGTCTGAGGTTAAAGTTGAGACCATGTCAATAGTCATTTGCGGCTGCTGGTTGGGTTGTTTGGTTAAAACAAGACATACATGTTTCCAAGATTGTTTAATATGACTTTTACCATGCCATAACCTCATGCTCGGAAAATTCTGCGGTTACTGAGGTTGACATTGAACTTGGCCACCTCCTGCATGTTCCATCCATGTATGTTTAAATATATATGTGTCTTTCCTGTCTCTCTCTCTCTCTCTCTCCCTCTCTCTCTCTCTCTCACTCACTGCGCCACTGAAGCAGATGCCTTTGATGCCATGCTACAAATCACACATTTAGCTTTTCATCAATATTTCATCTATCCATCCCGGGCTCGGCTCTTTCTAGCGCTCTAAATCAACACTTGCTGAGGGGGGACCGCTGAAGACTTTGGAAATGATTTGCCTCGCACTGGAAATGAGAGCCGGAGCGGGTTAGGGTAAAGTTGAGGGGACGAGGGGTTGCCGGGTAAAGGAGGGGTGGGAGCGGGTCCCAGAAGGTTGCGATCTGAAATCTGTTGCCGTCTGCACACGGCCAGGCAGCCACTCCTTTCAGAAATGGCACGGCGCTGAAACGCAGGAGCTTGCGTTGATGGTGATTATGGTAATTCCATACATACTCCATACACACCCTTGTCTACATTTCCTTAGGCTTTGGAGCTGAGCTGACTCTGTACCTGCCTGGCAAATTCCCACCTCCAAATCAAGGTGTTATGAAGACTGATGATGAACACTGGAGGGCAGAGGAGCTGAACAGCAGCAGGGAAAAAAAAAAGAAAAGAAAAAAAAAGGGTGGGTGGGTGGAGAGAAATCGGATTGCCTCCGTCGTCATGAGCACCGGGTTCAATCTGAGCTCATCACAGGGAAGTTTAACCCCTGTCGCTGACTTGAAGAGGCCAGAGGAGATGAAAAAGCGGAGAGAGCTAGAAGCAGTGACGTAGCCGAGTAAATCCGGCTGAACTCCAGTCAGGCATCATCACACAGCAACCACAGAAACACAAATATATCCATTTACTTCCAGAGCAGTGCACAATTATTTACTTCCAGGGCAGACTGATTGAGCATATATGTTCTCTTAGATTAGATTAGTTTAGATTAGATCATTAAATATTGGATTATTAGCTCATTCGGTCTGTCGAGCATTAATATTCAACTTAGGATCAACTAAATGTCACCTTGAATTGACTTAGTACCAACCTTGTGTCAATCTAACCCTCAAAAACCTGATGAGCTAAAAGTCAGCTGTTGAGTTTTTACACCGGTCAGATTGATATGAAGCTAAGTGACTCGGCTTCTGAAGCTCGACTGATACGAGGTTGAAGCTAAGTTTAATATTAACGTTGGACAGTCCAATTAAAGTGTGACAGGTTAATTTAAGTGTCCAACCCAATTCTCATTCTTCACTGTGACTCTCAGTTTTTACCCTCTGGAGGAAACTCAAGGTTCCCCGCTAAGCCCAACAAGACTCCAACAGGAAATATGGGGTTGTACAATATCTCATGACTGACTGACTGATTGATTGATTGATTGATTGGTTGATTGACTGATTGATTGATTGCTTGACTGATTGATTGATGGATGAAGGCAGAGTGGTACATGTGTGTGAATGAGTCACTGGGCCTGTGTACTGTATGTAACTGTCGATGGTGTCTCTGTATTTTAATCTGCTGCCATGTTTCTTGCCTTGGAACTACAATTGAGGTCTGAGGCAAATTTGTATTGCAGTTTATAAAATTAGATTACGTCAGATTAGATTAGGAGGGGAGACTGAGCTGTTGCTGCAGCAAATAGCGAGAGGACACATCAGCGAGACAGATATGAAAACAAATGCAAGTGCAAATTATATACATAACTCTAACTACAGAATGTATCAAGTAGGAGTGTTTGCATGAAAATGGAGTCCAGCATTAAAGGGCCAATAAGTGAAGTTTTTAATCCCCCGTAGCACAAAATGACTTGAAATAAGACTTACTGATCAATAACAGTGAGTCAGCAATAAACAAAACTCCCACCCGGGACAAAATGCAAAATTACCAAGAAGTTCAGCGCGCTGCTCAGGGTCACTGTGTTTTTACAGGACAAAAATCATTTTTCTTAATCATTTTTTCTCATCCTGATTGTTCCTACTGGTGGATTTGTGTCTGCTTAAGAAGATGGGTACAGTCTATTTCTTTAGTAAAAATAAGAGTCAAGTGATTTGTCTGGGGTTTCCTTGCCCTTACATCCCTTGTTGGAGGCTATAAACTAAACTTGGTTCTTGACAGCAAGAGCAGGAGACATTACCAAAGCAAAGCAGGAAACAGCCCAGAGGTACATTTTACATCCGTTTCTTTCTCACTTGTCCTCTTTATTTAAAAAAAAAAAAAAAAAAATGTGTTGGGCAGAGGAGGGAGGGGATAATGATGCAAAAATAAATGGAGAAATGGCTCGAGTTGGAGACGGAGAGATTTCTTTGTTGTCACAAAAAAATAAAATAAATAAAATAAAGGAGAGAAACATAAAGGAACAAAACAAACCAGAACTTCAAGAACAGCTCGGAAAGCGTGGCGTTGATTTAGGCTCGGCTGCTTTTCTCATCTCCTCTCTCACAGTTTTGGGGTTGTGATGTCAACTTTTTGTTGTTAATTATTATTATTATTATTATTTAAAAATATTTAAATTTTTATTTCAGTTGTTTAGTCAAGCGATTCCTCCTTGGTTTTATGATATAACTGTGGGAGACAGGGTTAGACTAGGATTTGTTTTACCTCAGAACTTTTTGCTTCCTCCTGTTTGTGTTTCATTGTTCTCTTATGTGATTGGTTGCTCATTAATTAGATCCAGATGGACTCGTTCTAATTACTTGGAGAAATTCTTATACTAAGTTATAAATAAATAAAGTTATTATAAGGGGCTACAGAAATGAGCAAACAAGAACTTGAACACATCCCTCAAATGGTCTTTGTTAATTAGCATAACTAACATAACACAGCTGCATGTGTATATGAATTGATAGAAAATTGCTATACATTATGTATGCCTTCATACTACACAATTTGACTGAAATGGACAAGAAGTTGCTTTGTCTTGTGCAAAATTAATTTAAAAAATGGTAAGAACTGAGATTCTGGTATGCTCTCAATTAAAACATAGTGCACTACTAACAAGGAATTATAATGCACTGTGCTTAGTATCAAACATAATGTTTACTGATGTATTATGTGAGTTATGAAATATTATAGACATAAGTACAAGGATGTTGGATGTTGAATTATTTTACGATAACTATCACTCAGCTTTACTACTTTTCCTCAAGAAAATGTTTAAATTGTTATTTTTGATATTTTAATACATTATTTTACTCGGCTCTGTGACTTACACTGCTATGTAAGTCATTCTTCCATTTCATGACATTACTAAGATATTTTTTTAGTAGTATATTTTTGTCACATAATCAAACTCATTAAGTTACAGGTAATCATGATACCTGTTATCAACTCCTTGGGACATTTATGGACTTTTGCTGAAATGGATGGACTCTTGTGTTGTTGCCTGGAGTTTTTGGGTTCCTCGTGTTTGCTCGGCTTTTCTTTTGTTCTATTTCTGTGAGTTTGCACCTCATGTCTTCCTGCTGTATTACTCTCTTCCTGCCCAGCTTGTTTATCCCTTCAAGTTGGCTCTGTGTCGGTCTCGTCTGCTCTGCCCTGCCACACCCTCGCTGTCTCGCCAATCCTTGTGTTTCCCTCCAGAGTCCTGTGCCCTCCCGCTCCATCTGTGTCTCATTCTGCTGATTAGTCCTCCGTATTTATTTACCTGCGTGTTTCCCAGTGTTCCTCATAAGTTTGTTGTCAAAGCAGCTGTTTATGTTCCTCGAGTTTAGCTCGTTGTGTTTGAACCCTGCCAGTGACCTCAGTCTGGCAAGAGAGAGTTATTTTCTTCAGTTCCTGTTCCCTGTTCCTGTTGTTTCTGTATTTGGGTCCACCCGCCTGCATCACCTGTGACAGTTCAACATGCAACTCGACTATTGCTGCACTGCACAACCTTTAAAGAACACTGCCAAAAGCACCCTTCAGTTGTTATGTTGAAATTTCAAAGAAATGCACAAACAGAACTATGAAAAAAAAAGCCATTTCATCCCTAATGTACATTCTGATGCCAAATAAGATCAGAAAATATGATGAATTACGATGATGCCCCTAAATGCTTTGCAGTTGTGACCCAACCTGCTGTCACCAACAGAATCACTAATATTAATGTTACTATGCAAATCAGAGTGCAACATGAAAACATGACAGTGATGTTTAGCTGATATCAACTACAATGTCACAGTATGGTATGGCATTATCTAAATCCAAAGTGTATTTGATGCACCAGTGGGGAAGAGATCATTTCAAACACAGCAAAGAAATTAATCGTGTCTATTTAATTACACTGAGACAGCCAAGTTAAGTAACTCAATCAGCTGATTTAAGAGCTGCAGACTTACAATATGGCCGGCAGAGGTGGTTATCCACATGTGGAAACACAAGGCAGAAGAGGAGAGGCAGGTTTTAATGCTACATATGCAGATGTAGCTGGTTGTGGTGCTACATACCTAAACAATCCCAAAATGCATCATTGTTGATCAGGATATGCAATAATCCTGCTGCATCCTGTTAAAATGCATTACATAAAGATTAGGGAGACTACACAAAGGGAAACCGCAAACACTGAGGCTTCAGACGTTATTTGTATCGGTAATTTATGATCTGTTCAGTGATGTATTCATTACATCGCTATTGACTTGGCACATTTTCACTTCAAAAAAAAAAAAAAAAAAAAAAAAATCCCACATCTCTAATCATCAAAGTGTTGTCTCAGTGAAAGGGATGGTTGTAGCCGTGGCTTCCCTCCCTGTCAGCTGCGTCACCCACTGGCACTTTCTGAAGACAACTCATCTCAAGTGATGTGTGCAAAGCAACGACTTTGTTCAGAAAACTGTGTCCCACACCCAATTAGCTGTTGTTGAAGTGTGAAGCACCTGTGAAATGAATCTAAGTGTTTGCAATTCTTCCTATTATTCAGTCGGTAACGTTAGTGTGGAGCCATAATTCCTCTGTGTAATTATAGGTGCGCTGGCTGAATGCCAAGCCTTTCTCATCTATCATCAGATACACACCGCAGGCTTGGCAGCACCAGCCATCCGTCTTTCCACCAAAACCAAAGAAAGGGGAAAAAAAAAAGTTTGTCATGGAGTTGCGTTTCACACACACACACACACACACGAATGCACACACACTATTATCAGCCCCTCCCTCGCTTTCTCCTTCCTTTCCACCTTCTTTCTACCCCAGAGAGTTTGACTGTTATGCTTTTTAAAGGCTGATGCTGATATTTTCAGAAGCTGCCAATAGCTGACATCTAGCTCTGACATTCAATACATTAAATTTTCCCCATTTTCATTCCAAAGAAATACAAATATCACAGGAATCCAGTGAAGAATCCATTTTGTTCCTATCAGGGTGGACAGTCCGCCAGGCCACTTCCATAAGGTGGAGACTGTCCTCTGGCAAAAAACAGCTCTATACTGCGTTTATACAAAAACGTATTATAACTTATGTGTACGCGTTAAAGTTTAAAGCGACCTCTAGTGGTCCTGTGAATGATGACATGGCATCAGGAGGTTGGTGAGGTGGCAGACGGGTCACTCAACACACTTTGCCTTTCACTTTGCCAACCCGAGTTCAAATCCAAGCCTGAGCAGTGGTTGTTTTTAGGTCGTTGTCGTTAGCGACCTAAAATTAGTCAGCTCAGGTTTCAACACCTTAACCCTGATCCTTTCCTAACCTTAACCAAGACGACACACCTCTCTCGAACCATATTTTTAGTGGCTAGGTCACTCAGGAAACAGTCCATTGGGTTGTGTTAGTTGAAACAAAGGACCGATGTGTTTATATGGGTTGCAGGACTTGTTGCTCCATAATATTACACATGGATGAAACTGACTGGCCCATATTTGAATTTTAATCCAAGGCCAATGTCGGCATACCGATACATCAGTCTAATCTGGCTGCCTCCTCCTTCCTGGCTGCCACTCCCTCTCTCCTCTGTGACTAATGGTTGGTGTCGTTCATCCCTGCGGTTTGGGTAGAAAATACTACAGCACAGCACAAAGCTGAATCAATGCCCTCTGTTTGCATATCAGTCAATAGCATCAGCAGCCAGGCCTGGCTAATTGATCTCCTCCTCCTTTCAAACTGGCTCAGGGCTAAATGAGCACAGCCACTTAAAGCAACAATCCCAAATCAATGAAATAACACTTTCAAAATATAATCTGTTTTAAGATTACTGACTGCGTGCTTGGAATTGCAATCGACAGCATAATCCACTGAATTACTGAGACGGGCTAATGTAATCTGGTTACGGTTCTGTTGCTTATCGCTTCCAAAATGTACCGAGCATGACTCTAATAAGAAATTAACAAACTCACTGGAAGAATGTTGTTAACCCTCCATTACTAACAAATGATTTTGTTTTACAGTCATTACTCTCACTTGGCAAGACTTTTCTCCACAACACTGTGTCAGCATGGCAGAAAGAGCTGGCAGGAGACATTATTATGGTGTGATGACCGGAAAAATCACTCAAGGTTGTAAGTATTTCTTAAATCAGTGAGAACCGTAGCGAGGCGGGGCTTCGGGCAAAGCAACATCGCCGTACCAAATCAAAAGTTTTGGTGGTGGAACTTAGAGACTAGAAGAGACTGAAGCAAATATGAACAGATTATTCCCAAAGATTTAAGTTCATTTAATTACATGTAACCACTAACTGACCATCTCTTCAAATACTGGTACATTAATTCTAGCTTTTTTTTTTTTTTTTTTTTTTTTTTTTTGAGTAGCCTATATCAACTCAGAAATCTGCTATTTTCACAAGAGTTTGACTTGAAGATTAAAATATTTTTTCTCCGTCAAAGATTAGATTTCCTCCAGTGTCACAAATCCTTTCCACATGTGTAGTCACATATTATCAGCTCTTACTATCTGAGGCTCAACCAAACATGTTTAAAACCAGCTGTAACAGGTGGGCAATTCATCTTAGACTCAGTTACCATGGTTTTTATTGACAGGACACAGACAGGTAGGGTTTTAATGCACTCCTCTGTTGCCCTTGCACTAAAGTTGCTGGGCTCCAGTCGCAGGAGCAACAGGTGTTTTTCTGGGGATTTGTCATATTTTAGGTTAACTTGACAGGAGACAGCTGGAGTAAGGGGTCAGCTAACCTTGACTGTCACCTTTAAACTTCTTGATTTTGCAGAGATTTGCTTTGTAAGAATTTTTACTCATCCATAAACCAGCTAGGAATGCCAGTTTGACCCACGCTGACTGTTGTAGTAGTAGTAGCAGTTTATTTGTCCCCGTAGGGAAATTGGGTCGCAGCAGATCCCACGTGGCATTACAAGATAAATAAATAACAATAAAACATCATAAATAACAATACATCAAACAAGACAAAACATTCATCATACACAGAGCATAGTAGTCACATCTTCATGTACAGATATAGGGCGGGTTGGAATAAATTATGAAACTTCTACAGACCAGCTGAGCAAGCTTAGGTCAAGAGCTGTGTTCGCTGTTAAGGAGTTTAATAGCCTGAGGCACAAAGGAGAATTTTGCTCAGTTTTTTGTGAACAGAGGGGGACGGTATCGTCGCCCAGAAGGCAGCAAGTCAAACATGTAGGCAAGAGGGTGCCTTTGGTCACCAGTAATATTACTTGCTTTCCAAGCTTGGCAAAGTACTGCCCAACAGTTTGCTGCATAGTGATATGATTTGTCTGACTCTCTTTTTTTGTGCCTCTGTGGCATTGCCAAACCAGCAGATGATAGCAAAAGAGAGGATACTTTCAATAAAAGAACAATAAAACATTCGGAGCACACTGCTACTGATGAAAGGTCAATAGTTTCTTAAGGAGGAACATTCTCTGTTGAGACTTGGTGCAAATTTGATCAGTCCACATGTCCCACTTGAGCTTATTATCAAGCACAACGCCAAGGTTGTGGCGTCATTATTGAAGTTAAGAGGTGAAATTGGCCGGCCAGGTAGCCCAGATGTGAGTGGAATCACACAGGTAAAAAAAAAAAAAAAAAAAAAAAAGTCTCCTTATTGCAATCAATTATTGGATGAATAAAGTCACAAGGGGAAAAACTTTTCAACAGGGGGACCAAACCACAGCAACACAGGGTCAAGTCAATAAGTTGTGGCCCTGTCACCTCAACTCATCCTCCCTCTGCTTTCTCATTTGCCTTCCCTTCTCCTGCGTTCCCTCTTACACTCCTCCTGCAGAATCACACACTCAAACAAATTCTGCTCAACTGCAGCATGATGAATCAACTTCAAACTGTTACTGAGAACAAAAGAAGAAAAGCTGAGGGAGCAGGGAAGAGACAAGAAGACAGAGTGCGGTATCGGTTAAAGTAAACAACCCTTAGATTGTCTAGATTTAGACGTTAATGGTTTTGCTGTTGTCTGTCACACCAAAACAAACTACCGGTAACTTTGCCGCCTGGAAATAGTTTTTAATTAACTTTCTGATGTTGTGTTGTGATGCATTTTGATTTGTCATTTCAAAGCATCCGTGCAGGTTCTTATTTGATTCACTGTGTTTCTATTCCAGTCCTAAACACACAGAGAAAATATTCACATCAATTCTTCAAGCTCGAGTCGGACAGTAATTTCTTCACTGGGAGATAAATAAACAACAAACACAATAATAAAGTTCTCTACTTAGTCTGAAGCTTGGTTACTCTTTATAGCAATATTGGTGAAAATATATTTTAGCCTAGTAATATCTCATGTCTCATTCCAGTATTTTAAAGCGAGCATCCCCTGACTACCAAGCATAAAATTAAGTTAAACTGATACAAGGCCATCTCTAATAGCTCATTTCCACTATAAAGAGCCGTGCCGTGAAGGGCCGTGCTGGGCTGAGCCGCGGCACCGGCCGGCGTCAGGTGGGCCGGCCATGGCACCGGCCAGTACCGCGCCCACCTGGTCAGGTGTGGGCGTGGTACTGGCTCAGGTGAGCGGCCGGTGCCGCGGCTGA
This sequence comes from Myripristis murdjan, assembly GCF_902150065.1. Taxonomy (NCBI): domain Eukaryota; kingdom Metazoa; phylum Chordata; class Actinopteri; order Holocentriformes; family Holocentridae; genus Myripristis; species Myripristis murdjan. Next base: position 30,871,584 of record NC_043983.1, on the reverse strand, counting down.
CCCGCCTGACGCCATCATCATCATCTTCACAGATGCTCTGCCATCTGCGCTTAGTGGTCACATTTCCATTTCCATTTGTAAGAAAAATGTAAACTAGGCTACACCACAGAAAAACCCAACAAAAAAACTCAGCAAGCAAATCAGTTTCTTCCATAATCTCTCCAGAAACTAATGTTTGTAAATAATAGCCTACTGGCTGATGGTTTAATGGTTGACACTTGTCACTTGTCAGTTTGTAGCAGCCTGGTTAATTGAGATTCTAATGGACCAATCACGAAGGAGATCATATTTAGGCCCGCCTCCACGGTCCCATTCTAATCGGGCCAGCACCAGATGTCAAACCGGGCTGAAATCTTTCACGGTTGGTTCCCGGAACCAAGCGGGCTGGTGTAGTGGGAATGAATGCGGAATCGTGAATTTCACGGCATGGCACGGCACGGTACTGTAGTGGAAAAACGCTATAACACAGGCTGAACCTGGGCTGGGATTAGGAATGTGCTGACATGCTTTTTCAGTGTCTATACTGTTTTCCCTTCTGCTTTATTTGTCAGTAGAGAGAGACAGGAAAGGCCGAGTAGAGAGGGAGGGCGCGACATGCAGCACATGGCTCAGGTTGGAGTCAAAACCAGATCGCTGCTGCTGTAGAGCACCAACAGGGTCCTTTACCTTGGACCACGGGTTTGGGGCCACAGGAGAAAATAACTGATATAAAATCCTTCTTTTTCCAAGCAGTTGGAAAGTAAAGGCTGCTGTGTGCCAAAATGAAGAAAACACAGACAGTTGGCATTTATCTCTGACATGATACTCTGGGATTTTGGTGTCAGAGGTTAATCTTGAGGATTGCCAATGCCAATTTTCTGTTTTGTTTCAGCACAATGCCACATCCCTACTAAAAATCTATAAAAGAACATAACCATACAGTATATAATATAGTCCAACAATAGCACGAACAAAATGTGGATGACAGATGGCCTAACCATAGGAATGAACAGAATTAACAATCACTGATTGTTGCAAATTGTGTCAAACGAGCCCGGCATGGTAATCAGATGTGACTGGCTGAGTCAGTAAGTAAAAAAAACTCAATAAACACACCCTTACAGAGGCAAAGTTGTTCTTAAATATTTAAACCACCACTCACACCGCTACTAGCATTATACTGCCTGGCACATGAGCACCCATGAATTATTATGGATTGATAATAAAAGGGTTATTAAATATTTGCTTTTTTCATTAGCTGGGAGGTTTTGTGGTTTTGAGGTTTTATAGAAGCAGTAAGCCGAACAAAGCTGTGCTTTACTCCACTTTAGTGTTGATCGCCACCTCTTTAACTTTTCTGGAATCGCTGTAAAGCTTTGCCTCTTGTAGCTTACTAATTTAATCAACCCAAGAGCGACTGTACTGCGCTGAACAACGACTGATAAGACAGCGTGTGATCCCGTGTCAAAAGAACTTCAATGAGCAATTACACACTCATTCAAACCCTGTGATGTAGTGGTAAATAAAAAAGGAGGGCAAACTATGACCTCTAATTGGTGATGATCACAAAGCAAAACAGCAATAAACACCAATAAAAACAAAAATCAATTATACTTTTAAAGGGAAATGAATGCTGCTCTCAAAGACCCTTGAAAAATCGGTGCCATCACAGAGAGTAAACTCGATCCTGTGAATGAAATCCTCCGAATGATGGTGAGTAAAGGAAGTTTAGGCTCGTTGATCCCCTCCATGTCCAAAAAAATAGACTTTTTTTGGCTTCATCTCTCCACACTGACTGTGTGTGAGAGGGAAAGGAAATGACAAAGAGAGTTAGAGAGCGAGAGCATGAGGAATAGACATTCACAAAGCAGTAAAATAACTATGGCACTGTTTCCCCTGCCGGCTCCACGTCGAGGCAGTTTGTTGTTTGCTTTGCCTCTTTACTAATATGTACTCTGAACGGTCCCCGAATAGACAAACTCTGAAGAGACCGATAAAAAGGTATTTGGAACAGGAAGGTAAGAGTGAGAGGTGTGTGGAGGAGAGAAATTGACAGAAAAGAGGCGAGACAGAAAGATAAAGAGAGCGAATGGGGGAAAGGCAGCCGAAATGAGAAAGAGAGGGAGGAGAGACTGAGGGCGAGGGAGTGAATAACAAGGAGGACACGGCGGAGTGAGGTGAGAGGGACTGTGAGGAGAAAACAGAGAGAGACAAAACGGCAACATGAGCAAACAATGCTGCTCCTTCACTTAATAGAAAGCTTCTCACCATGTGGCTTTTTGTGCCACTCACTGTAATACTCTTACACCATATTCATAAGAAGTAAAAAAAAAAAAAAAAAAAGTCATGTATCATCTAGCCATAGAGAAGTCATAGAACATTATGAACCAGGAGAAGGGAAAATACAGGGGCACTGCCTGTATCTCCCCTTCTCTGGTGTTAAAAAAAAAAAAAAAACAGCTGAGGAGTTTGCACTGAGTTGCAGGATAAAACAGGTTTTTCAAAGGTTTTGAGTCACTGCCACCTCAAGAGGTCCTTGATCATACAGTCATAACTGTGCACAAAAAATATTATACTTATAGACCCAGGAGCATGTGGACAGATACACACAGATATACACACATGGACAGAAAAAAAAAAGTGTTTTCCCTGCTGTTATAAGATTTTTGTGAAGTTGACTGAACTGCAAATATGGAAAAATAAAAAGGTTTTCATAAGCAGCACTCGAGCTGAAAAAATCAACCTAATAAAAACATTTGGCCCGTCAGTCTGTATAGTAGATGTGTAGCCTTAACACAAATGCAACCAAGTTAAATATGAACTTGCAATGTCCAAAAAGCAAAATGTTTTTCCACGTTTGCAACCGTTTTGGCAGCTCTGCCTGGTAGCTCTGTTTTCGTTCCCGGAAAGTGAGAGAGAATGAGAGAGAGAGAGAGAGAGAGAGAGAGAGAGAGCAGTGGTGGGCGGGCGAGCTAGAGAGTGAATGAAGAGAGGGAGCAGCTGCAGCGAGAACAAATGGTTTTCAAAGGTTTTGAATCATCAAAGCTACAAAAGGTTCTTGATCATAAATACATATATATATATATATATATATATATATATTAGGCTGATAGACCCAGCAGTATGTGACATTAGCTGTTAGCAGATACACACACAGATACACACACACACTTCCAAATGCAAGATCCTCTCTAGGCTGCCCCCTGGTGGATAACGAAAAACAGTGCACATTTATTCACCAAATGCAATATTTACGTATTTTCCATTTAAGTTATGGGAACCCTCGCCCTAAAGTGAAAGTGAAATTGGATTGAATTGTTGGTTTTGTTTAAGTAACTTAAATCACAAAAAATCGTCTATTAAACAGTTATTCTGATAAACGTGTATAACTGACTCCGGGCTTTAATTACGCACCTGATATATTACACTGTGAAGTTAATTCTTCATTATCATTGATGTTCATTGAGAGCTTCATGGAGTGTATAATTCCCATTAAATCCATTACAACTGTAGATAAATATCACGATGACAACTGCAAATGGATCAGCTGTCCTGAGTAATTTTGATCTGCTAGCTTCCTCTACAGCATGTTGTACCTCTTTTTTTTTTTTTTTTTTTTTAATGGCTTGCAAATAAATGGTCGTTAATGATTAACTCTGGTTTCATCTTTCTCTCTCTCTCTCTCTCTATCTCTCTGTCGCTGTACTCCCCTCTCTCACTATGTCTACTTCCTGATGACCTGAGAAGCAGTGGCCAATGAAAGACAAAAGGTAAAATGGGTATGGATTTTTCTCACGCGGCCGGCCATCCCTGAGATGATTAAGTAGTTCATCAGGCAGAAATATAGAATTCTTCCCGGCGTGCCCATCGACCTGTCCTATAGATACATTAAAATGCCGGCAGGAAATCGTTGCCGAACGCACCGCACTACGGATCAACTGCAACCGACTCCGGCTCGATTGATCACCATTGCATCTTCGTGTGTGTGGTGTGTGTCTGTGTGTGTGTGGAATACGGATGTCCCAAGTGGCTCACTCCTTGTCTAACGCACAGACACACACACACACGCATCACCAGTGCTTGGGAGTCAATCACTGTGTAATTAAACAAGCAGTTGAACTACATTCTGCAGTTGCTTTTAAATACAGCAACTACCAACTCCTGTGTTTGTGGCTACGGCGGAAAATTAAAGGCGTATTTCGTGTTAATGGAAGATTTGCTGACTCTAGTTTCTTCATTCCAACTGAAAAAGCTTCACTGACATCCTAAGCAGTGGTAGCTTTTTGTTGTTTTTGCTTTTTGTTTTGCAGTCTTGTGGTTTTGCACTCATGACAGTGCAGATGCAGGTTATGCTCCTTGTCCCAAAGTAGTTTGAATTCCTCTTTCTGAGTAACTTTGGTTGACAAAACTGCATTTCTCCTCAATAAATCTTTGCAGCAGGAATGTAAAAAGTATTTTCTAAGTACTCCATATTCTGTTGGCTAGTATACACCCTAGCAATGCATCACATTTGATGCTATGCAAGTAACAGCTTATTCTGGAAGCAACGAGTACCTACAGCTGTCAGATAAATGTAGTGGAGTAAACAGTTAAAGATTTCCCTCTGAAATGTAGTGCATTGAAACTATAATGTCGAACTAAATGGAAATATCTGAGTAAAGTAGCACTTCAACCCTGTACTCAAGAGCAGTAGCCTATGTTGTTACTTTATTCCTTTGCTGTAGTTTTTCATCCAGTGTGAAGTGGCTTGTAAAACTCGACTTTTAAAGCGGCTTTTCCACCGCGCGCTGCGACGCCTGAGTTCACAGTCAGTCACTCAGACCCTCGTGCACCTTATCCTGCACCCGTCCACCATTAGCACTGAAATCTCCCTGAAACTATGCAGCAATAGTACCATATGCCAGCCGGAGTACAAGTACAAGTGCTGCACTGTAAAAATCTCCTTTGTAATATGTCACGTCATTTCAGTGTTTAAATCTTGTTTTTCTTCAAACAAGGTAAAAAAAAAAAAAAAAATATTTGCAAGTTATCTGCAGGCAATCCTAAGAACTTTTGAAAATCCATTTCAATGCCATTTGATAATCAAATTAAGACATGGACAACAGAAACAAAGCTGTCAAAACAAGTTTATTTCCGATTGAACATTTAAGATTTGAAATGAGAAATAGGTAAAATAAGACAAATTAATTATTCAGGGGCATGCGGTCCAACTATGCTGTCAATTAGAGATATATATAGCAGCACCGTCCCTCTGAATTTTGTATTAATTAAGAGTGGATTGGCAATGGTAAGAGTTATGTCGTTGTTTTCTAAAAAATAAGCCTTCTAATAACTCTAATCAGACATTTTAACATTTGTAACAAGTGTAAATTTACATAATTGAGGACTTTTTCAGACTTTATAAGGACAGGCTGGTATCTCAGCCTGCTCTGCTAGTGTCAGTTTGTGTCACTGCAAAAACACTGACAGAGCTGGCTTTAATTACCGCCAAATATCCTTCTATTCTTCATTTTTGTAATCACCAATCGTCACTGTAATCATCTAATCAGCATTACCATTTCCCTGCAGTGTTTGCGTACGATCGCATATGTTGGGATGTACTGTAATCCGCTCGTGCCGTATTTTTTTTTTTTTTTCCGGCTATGGATTAAGTTATTCATAACAACGAATTCAATTTTACTGGATTAAATGAAGAGGGAGGAGGGGAGGATGGTGATGGAGCAACGGAGGAGAGAAAGAGTGAGGGAAAGAGTCGAATGGTGGCTGAGGTGGTGCACGCATTGAGTCCCTGAGAGATCTGAACAGCTCGTTATGCTTATACACACACACACACACACACACACACACACACACACACACACACACAGTGAAAGACAGAGAGAGGGAGAGAGACTGTCCTACAGGTAATTTTGCAGTTGCCATGGAAGCCATCTCAGTAAGCCCACGCTCTCACTTTCTGAAGATCATTAGCTGTGCACCAGAACTGTATGGATAACCAGGATGTCTAATTCTGCCCTTCTCTCTATATATCTCTGTATCCATACACAAGTTGTTTCTTTTTACCAGGTCACACACAACCACGACATATTGGAAGCAACAGCCCATTGTCTTATTCACAGTGCGATGCTGATATTATCTTGTTTTGCGGTGTGGCGGTCGCAGTGTCCAGACTCTGCCTCGTCATTTCTCCCTCTGTTTGAAGGTGGCAGCGGTGTGGTTTATATCTGCTGGTAAAACACCTTTCCATTTATCTGGCTTAGGAGGCGGTCTCTTCATGTACACCCACAGCACTTGCTCAGGGGCACTGTGGCAGGATTGCACATTGGTGGCTCCAGATGGCAGCATGCTTGTGAACTGTGAGGACTTCAACACCCACAAACCCTGGAGGGTGACGCCACTGCAGTTTCAAGGCACCCAGGTTTTGCAGTTTTGCAGTTTTCCTAAACACACCAAAACATATTATGTGTGTATGTGTGTGTGTGTGTGTGTGTGTGTGTGTGTGTGTGTGTGTGTGTGAGTGTGTGTATCCTTGAGGCTTAATAAACATGTTGAAAACATTTTCTGCCTTAAAAGACACTTGTAAAGCCTTATTTTGCAATATATTCATAGTTATCCTCCTTACATCAGTGTGTATGCTGATGTGCACTATGGCGCCACCTCTGGTCACAAACTACAATGTCTACCTTTAAAGTTTCCATGAAAAGACCTCACATGACTTCGTCCTGTAAAACAGAGTGTCCTAAATAGTGACAGCACCCTGAACTAGTGAGTGTAAATTAACATTTCAAAAAAAAAAAAAAAAAAAAAAAAAGCCTCACAAATCCTCCCTCATCCACCTATCCCTTCAAATAAAACTGTGTTTCTCTCCCAAACTGTCAAAATCATGTTGAGTTAGTACAAGATTTGGATTTATACTGGTCAATGATCCCTATTTCCTGCCCAAACATCCTGTTTCAACAGGAAATGCATCAAATCACAAAAAGTAAGAGCCAATGTCATGGGGTCTTTAAAAGACACTGTGGGATTTCACTCTTAGATTTGAATTAATGGCCTCCTGTGTGGGCAGATTTCCCACCAGTGACCAACCTGACACCAGAAGTGAATATGGGAAAATAAGTCAAATCTACCACTCTGTGTTTTGGTATATTTTTGCATGAGGATCTTGCCCTGTGAAACTTTAAAGTCGGCATGAAATGCACTCCCTTAATGCATCAAACCTCTGATATCCTTTTGATATCATTTTGCATGATCACCCCCCATGTTATGTCCTGCCCCAACATCCTATTATTACAAGAAATACACTGAATCGGGGATATTTCTTCTTTGCCTTTCAATGGTGTCTTTAAACCTTGAGTACAGCAAGAGGAACATGAATAATATAATCAAGCCTATCCATAATATTGTAAAAGAGAGAGAAAAAGCAGAGAAATATGCATTCTATTATTTTCTGTGACAATTTACTGGTGCTCATAAGGCATGAAGGCAGCCATTCAGTCCATTTGTGCAATATGCACTTACTTCTCTTTTCTTCCTTTCTTCCCTCTCCTCCCTCCTTCCTCATCCCTACCGATGTGATGATTTGACTTCCTCCCTCTCTTATATCTCAATAAGCATACAGTAGATTGCTCCGGTGAGTAAGCACTGTCTAACATTCCTTGACCTCTCCTCAGACAGAAAGGCTGAATCTCAGGCAACTTAATTTAAGGCTCCCTCCCCGCGGAGCTGAAGGGCGATGTCAAACTTAGTCAGTGTCTGCGCACTCTCCTATCTCATCTCCATTCCATCTACTGTAGCCTGCATAGTAATCAGTACAGTGCAAAAAGACAGACTGACTGATCATAACATTCTAATTACGACAACCTTCAACGCAGCGCTGTCTTTGTTCAGCCAGTTTGTGAGATTGACAATTCCATCAATCTAATTATAGGTGCGTTGTCGTGTCTCCGGCGTGCAAAAATATTGTCACAATGTCAAACCCACCTTCAAATATTTATTCACTGGCGAGGTCGAGAACGTGTTTAAGTTTATCGCCAAGGCTCCGCTCAGACGATGGACGCTGCCGGCTGGTTTAGTAGGCATTCTGAGTTTTAAGATGTAGAGCATTTTTACACCTGGCAGGGGGGTCATGTGATCATCCCTGTCTGTCCATCTGTGTGTCAGCAGGTTAACTCAGGGTGGACTTGCATGAAACTTGGTGGGACGACTGGTCATGGGCCAACAAGATTTGCATTACCTTTTCAAAGCTCCACTTTCAATTTCATGACTTGAGTCCTTTCGAAAGCTCAGTTTCCAAAAACAGCCATGTACAATTACCTCCACCAATCACAGACTCAATCAAAATGAGCCTCCCCTGTGCAGCAAGTGTAACCACACCCCTCCCAGTGATTTCAATCTAATTTTTCAATTAAATCATTGGTTTACCTGGTAAAACGGGCATAACAAATAATTGCAAATGACTGGAAAAAACAATCCACGGCCTGATTAAAGCTGCATGTGATCACTGAGGTTGATGGAATAATCAAACAAATCCATGTACCCAAAAAAAAAAAAAAAAAAAAAAAAAGAAAGCACTTCCAAAGGACCTGGGACAAAAATCACAAATACTGCAGGACAGTGGAAGCACATTGCTCAAGCTCTTTAGATGTCAAAAATAGCAAAGAGAGCATGATACTATTATGTTACTTGTTACAGCCTTTACTGAGAGACGGGGAAGATGAGCAGCAAAAACCAGCAGCTTTTCTGCTTTTAAAAAGAAATATAACATCAAAACCGCCAGTCTCCGCTTTACAAAGTGGAATGTGAATTCCCACGGTGGATATTCAGCACAGCCTGTTTCTAAGACATACGATATACATGGCGACAGCACTGTTAACGTGCCACGCCGTGTGCTATTCATGCTTTTCATGTTCGATGCAACATGAATAACATGTTGCATGGAGGGATGTCAGCTTTGTAAATCAGTGTTGGAGAGACGGCCCAGTTCAATCATGCATGGCGGCATAGACGAGGAAACACAAGACACTGTGGGCGTCTGTTAAACTCGGCACATGTAAATGACTTCTTCAGATTCCCTCCGTGCATTTCCTGTGACGATCCTTTGCTGCACACACACACACACACACACAACGGGACACATCGTGATTGCTCGGTTGGGGACTGTTGTCAAATTGCTTTTACCAGCGTTCCAGTTTTTTAGAGCCCAATCAGCAGCGCCGCACAGCTGAGTCCAATTCCTCCTGGTTTCATCCTATTTAACATCACTGGCATATGTTTGCTGGGGTGCTGATGTAGTTCTTGATTTACATCTGGAAATCGGTCCAACTGCTGGGAGTTTTGCGAGTTGCAGACGTGGGACGTATCATACCATAATGTTAATGTGGGAAATTTTGTGGGAAATGGGGGTAGTTGTGATTTTTGGATATACTGGCATTGGAAGTGGTCACGTTTAAGGATGCTGAATCACTTTAGTCTACATGTGTCAGTCCTTGACTGTCCAAACACTGGTAGAAAATTTTACTACACTGCAAAAAAAAAAAAAAAATCTCTATCATAAGTAATTTAATCTCATATTCAGTGTTTAAAATCTGGTAAATAAATATTTGATGGCAAAAAAAATCTCAAGGGAAACAATGAATATATTGAAAATTTTCTTTTAAATACATTAAAAAAAAGGCTGTTTGCGGCTGTAATCCTAAAAACTTGGCATTAGCCTACAAAATCTCATTTTGTTGCACACATACAGTATTTTTTTTTTTTTTTTTTAACTCCCTTGCTGCGTTTCATTAGCGGCTCAACTCGCCCTCCTTCACTTCCCCTCGGCACTCGCTCTTGGGGAAATCCCTGCCACCATCATAAGCCTCACTCCATTTGTCTGAAAATCCAAAGTGAACTTGGTGGGATCGACCCACGGAGGGCTAAGGGAGCGAGTCGACAACCACTGTCACTCCAGAGGTGAACACTAACCACAATGCATTGCAGTTATCCATTATCTCTTTATATACAATCGACTTGTGGAAGGGGAAAAAAAGATATAAGTGTAAGCAAACAAACCAATATCCATGTAATTGCAGTAGCCTAATACTACAGAAACCAAATTGCCACATGACTTGGTGTATACCTCACCTTTGCACATTAATAATAATAATATGGTAATACTGATGATAAAAATATAATGATCAGAAAACAGAATTTCGGCGTGACTTTCTGGAGTCAGCAGGTGTTTCTACCTGTAAAAACGGCAAAACATGGCTGACTGATACAAGGTCAAGTGCGTTCCATTTAACCCCTTTCCCCGCTCCGCTCTTTTCCCGCTCACTTCCCCCTCTGATCTGCGACTGCATGGCCTTCGCCTGACACCTGTTGTTCCGAATCACCGAGGGCCGAGGGGAAGTTAACGAGGAGAAATGAAACAGCTAATGAAATGTTTTCCCTAAGCATGATGCGTGTGCAGTGTGAGCTGTGAGATCCTGCTGGGTCAGACAGGTGGAGTCAACACTCCCTTTCATGGTGAAGCCGTGGGAGGAAGATCTTATTAAGAGGAGGCAGAATGATGAGAACATGTAACTGGTCAGCCCTGAGGCTTAATGAGGCTATCCGCTCCGACCAGAACACACACACACACACACACACACACACACACACACAGCTCTGAGCTAAAGACAAGAGACACAGGCGAATAAAATGAAGCCTAGATTCCTATTAAATACTAATCTACACCAAGACTATCTCTTCTTCTTCTCTCTCACTCTCCCTCTCTCTCTCTATATATATATTGCACTGCCCTCTCTTTCCTCTTTCACCATCTTATTTTGCTCTCTCCCTCTTTCACATACACACACACACACACACACACACACACACTTCATACTTCTCCCATCACACCTTAAGCCCTCCAAGGCCTCAGGAATTACAGCACAGCCCTCTTTTCTCCAGCCCCTAATCTGAACTTTTAATAAAGCACTAAGCAGTGCATTAGACTTCATCCACACTATTAGGCATTCTCAGTGAATATCGTGTGTTATTCAGCCTCTCAATTCGTCAGTCTGCCTCCTCATACTGGACGTCTTTGATGAAGAAGAAGAAGGGGAAGAAGAAGGAGATATTACGGAAAACCATAATCATTTTTAATGCTTTATCAGCACAAACCTTAAGACAATGCTGCTTATAGGAAGGGAGGGTGTGTGTGGGCGCCCATGTGTGTGTCTGTCTTTTTATAGGGCTATGTCTGTGTGTGTGTGCCCGTGTGTGTGTGTGTTAGTATTAATTAACTGAAACTGTGTGTGCTTTAACTAATGTTGGAAAGGACAGAGTGTGAGGTTTTATTTTAAAAGCACACAGAGATAAAAGTGTGAGAGGAGGAGAAGAGAGAGGAGAGAATGACAGAGAAACGATGACAGAGGGACAAAGAGGAAAGAGAGGGAGAGAGAGAGTGGGAGAGAGAGAGAGATAAAATCTTTTAGCAACAAGGGCCGTAGTCTAACACCCCCCATCCTCCTTAGTGACTCAGTCACCACGGCAACAGAGCAGAGGGTAAATCGCCATGGCGATTGCCCTAGGACGTGTCATGCATGGGAATGCTGAGTCCCTGCTGCCACCACCATGTGGAACATTCACACACACACACACACACACACACACACACACACACACAGGCACACAGCAGTATTATGGAACATGAACAGCTCTCTCCCCAATCTCTGAAACCCAAACACCCAAAAACAATAATCTGAGTCTGTGATGCCATGAAGAATATTAATCATAAAGTTTGTGGCATTCGTGTCCATACATGAACACATGCAGGACGCGACACAACAAACATGACTTGGCTGCTGGTGTTTGCCTCTCAATCATTCCCACCTTCTCTGCCTGCCTGCAGTCAGACTTGTGACTGCGTCATTTTCCCTGATAGCTCGCTCTACCCGCTGATGCCATCAAAGGGAAAACAACATTTTTGTATTTAAATGCTAATGTCTCTTTAAGGCTGCACGAGGTGAACTTTGCACGATGGCGGCTCCAAGTTACAGCACGAGGCAAATAATTGATTTTTGAAGACTTCATTACCCACAAATGCTGTAAAGAGATGTCAGTACAGTTTAAGTCTCATTTTCAGTGTGGAGGTGGTGAAGCAATTCAGCTGCTGTGGGTGAATCCTGCTTTTTCTGCACTGACAGCTCCCTTACTGCAGTTTAAAGACAGTTTGGATTTCACTGCTCAGTTTCTTTTTTGTCTGCATTAGTGACCTTACCAACTCCAAAGTACTGTTCATGTATAGCATCCGTTTCGAGGGGATGGGACGCTCTTTGCTGCAGCCCTACTTGATTTAGGAGATTTAAGATATCACGGTGGATTTTTACATCGCAATCTCACTTTGGCCAGATACATGTGATGACTCAATTAAGCCTTAATATAATACATGAGAGAGTGAGAGTGCTTTGCTGATCTACGACCAAGCAACGTGCAGCATAGTATGACCTTGACGGTGTTGTGATTACACCACAGTTTCATTATTAATTCATTCATTATTGACTCTTTATGATTATCTGCTGAGAAAAATGATTCTGCAGATAAACACAGCTGCATCTACACGATGTTGTTACAATGTATCAGCTGCTACATTTTGATGGGTCAGCTGTTACTTTAATCAGTTTTTGTATCAGCTATTGAAGGTAAACGAGGCAGAGTTATACATACACAGAAATGTGGTCAGAGGGCGAGGACAGTGCGTCATACCAGATCTGCATTGGTGCCACTCATACTGAAGTTAATGGCACGGGCAGGGAAAATCCATATAAACCACCTATAGTGTCTGAACTTTGACAGGACAGAGATTTAGGTATATTAAAAAAAACATTTTACATAATACAGAATGGCATTTTTTATCCAGTGTGCATGTCAGCTGTCCCTGCCATTGGCCTCAAAACATCGGGAGCCTGTGCAGAAGCTGCAAATGGCCTACAGCATAAAGCCAAGCTCTAGCTAACGCCACGGCATGATCACTGCATTTACATGCATTTTAGTAATCGGGTCATCCACCTCGTACGGTCACACTCCTCAAATGCCATGCGAACGAGAAAGCCGGTTTCCATAATCGGGGTGAGGGATTAAGAGAAATCAGTGTAAGGCAGCTAGATTTCTCCTGGAGAAGCCAGATGGTTGTGCTGATTTCCGAATGGCTTTTTAGATGTATGCATGGGCAAGGGGAGTGACACATAAACGCAATAAATACATCGCCTGGGAAAGTAAAAGCTCACTACTCCACATCCAATAAAGAATCCTCATGTCAGTATTATGGCTGATAAAAATATAAAGAAATGGGAGAACACATCCACCAACCCCCGTTGGGCCGTTCTCACAAGACACCGGCTGCTGGCTGAGGAGAGAACCTGATTACTGGGGAGTGGAGGATTTTGTGTAATCAGAGTAAGGCACTGTATGTTAATGCATTATGATTACTCACAATAATCTGATTTCTTGTGTAGAGCATTGACTTGAGGTTGAAAAGCAGTTCCAGAACATGTCCAAAGGGGGAGTTTTCTCCGAAATCCTTCCAAGGGCAAAACTAATCACCATTCAGGCTGTTTATCTATAAGAATCTGATCGATAGCACTCTTTAGTTCACTTCATTTGCCATACAGCCGTCTCTAAAGGCACCGTCTATCGATTATGCACCTCAAATATACAAGGACGGTCTCCTTGAATTGACGGCACACGCTGAATTTTATTAGCAGCGCTCCTTGGCATGGATTACCTCAAGGCTTGATGTAGAGGGAACCCATGCTAATGAGCAATGGCAGCAGATTTAATGAGGATTAATACATGAAGAGTTTAGTTCCAACTTGAAGTACCCACTGCCTGAGAAAAGTGACATCCACTCTGACAAAATGATCGCTGCCATTAAAGTGGAGCAGAGCATTAGTGGAGCTGTAAGCTACCTTGGGGTCTTTAAAACACATTTGAGTGATGTTATCTCCCCTGTTTTTTGATTACTGAGCAATAAGCTGCAGGGAACCTTTTTTCCTACTTTTTTTTTCTCTCCCCAACAAAACTGATATATAAAAGTTTGAGGTGAAACCCTTGATATACTCGTGTTGCATGGCATTAAATGATATTTCCTCTTTTTGGCAAGATGGAGAGGACACGGTATTACAAAACCGAGAAGCTGAATCTTTTCTCACTATGTGGCCATGAGATTATATGAGGAATCCATAACGAGTTCCATCACATTCACTGCGGGTCACATATTAAACTTTTTAACCTTCACACCTCAATGGCACACTTCACTTTTTTTTTTTTATCTATCTTTTCACTAGTAATTGTCACTGGCCAACCTTTTAATGTAACTTTTAATTCATACTCCTCATTTTACTACTTTAATGTGTTCCTGATATATATTTTATACATTCACCATTTACGGCACATGCATGGGTGTCTTTTACATAAGCTATGAGAAGGGGTCCTCTTATGTGAGTTTGTACAGGTGCAAATGTCTTTGTGTGAGCCATGAACCCTGCCAAAGACAAATTTCTGTTGTCCCTCGCATCGAGAGGCGATAAAGCTTTGAATCTAGACTCATGAAAAGGGCCGGTGTTGACTTGGAGGTTGCATTTTTGGAGGACGGCGAAGAATGTGAGAAACATACATTTGTACTCCATCGGCTCCTGTGATAACCTCATCTTTGTGCAATACTGAATAATTGCAATTCCAACGTTTTCCTCAGATAAGGAACGGCTTGGCTTGAAAAGAGAAAATGAAAGGCGCTGCTTACCATTCAGTTCATGTTCATCTGCATCAGCAGGTCGACAGCAGCCACTTCTTTGTTTCTGGGGGTTAAGAGCCAGCGCTTCGATCTGTAGCTCCCTAATTTCAAGAATCTACACATTTCTATGGGCAGCAATGCGAGAACTATAAGTCAAATCAACTCTTTTCATGCTATTGCATATTCTCTTGCCACACTATCTGCACTTTTGTCACACATTTCAGCCCTTCTTCCCACACTTGCCAACCAATTGAATGGCATTTCATTAGACGGGGCACCCAGTGGTCTGACCTGTACCAGCAGGGCTCTGATACAGGTCAGGCCAGCGCTGCGTTTCATTAGCGGTTCAATTCGCCCACGTTGACTTCCCCTCGACCCTTGGGGGAATCCCAGTGTCCCTCTATTCATCTGAAAAACTGATATGAACTCGGTGAGATCAACCCTCAGAGGGCTGCAGGAGCGAGTCAACAACCACTCCGGAGGTTATTTCCTGATGCAGCATCGACGTGTAGGGACAAATAACATGTGTAAGTAAACAAACACCCATATAATCACAGTAATCCTATAGAAATTCAATCAAACCGTCGCATTACTTATTGTCGTATACCTCGTCGTTGTATATCTATAATTTTCAAATGCAAGAAAAAGTGCAGGCAAAACTAAAAAATAAACCAAGGTATCACAAACATCTGTAGAAAATGTAACAAATTTGTTAAATAACATCACAGCCAAGCCACCAAGCTAGCAGAGAAGGCTCAACTACTCCTTCAATCAATATGTCTTTTTTTTCAATTTGCATAAAAATGAAAGGGCCACAAGGTTATTTTCTGATGTTTTTTGCTATTTCATAGAGCGCTGTGACATCCAAACATGTTTTTCTTCAGCTAGCTGCCCTCGCCGACCTGAAGAAAACTCCTCTGCCAACGCGATGACATCGGTTATTGCTGTGAATGTGCCGGTGGGAACCGCCTGGAACTTCTCCCACTTGCCATGAACCAAAGGCCAGCGCTGATTCCCTTTCTATTATTGGTACAGGGCTAAGAAAGTTTCTATGTGAGATTTTTTTTTTTTTTATGTAAAAAATCCTCCATCAGCTTTAATCAGAAAGAAGGGCTGCTAATTAATATGCGACAGATTCACACTGTTTGCCCAAATTAGATTCTGGACTCGGTGTGATCACTGGTGGCAAATCCTCCGCACACAGAAGTGACAAATCAAAACCGGGGAGGAATTGAAGAGTGTCTCCTCCACAGCGGAGAGTGAGCGCTCTGTCCAGAGGAAGCTGGACTCACTGAGGACGGCGGGACCTGCTCACCACCTCCACCTCACCACACACTAAGACGCCAAGGTCACACCCTGTTTGTGCAATTACACTGCGTGCCGCTTGTGTCCCAGGAAGGACGGCGAGTCTAATTGAGTTTGGCTTAGCTTTCATGTCCTCATAGCTGAGGATCAATGAAACCTGCGAACGTTTGCAAAAATAAAAGAAAAAGAAGAAAGACATGAGGACTGGGGCCCATGCAGAGGTGGGGAGGATTAAACAGAAAGACGGGGAGGAAAGTGGAAAAAGGTTATGAGATGAAAAAAATGAGAGAGGATGTGGTGTCCCTCAGGGTTTAGCGATACGCCGGCTTGTTCCTTAGGTGGATCTATATTCTGGGACTGCCAAGAGGATCTTAAAGAGTAAACTAGCAGGTCAGTACGCTTTCTCCATCGCTCTCTACTTTATTTTTTCTTTCTCTCTCTCTTATACATGCATGTATTCACAACAAGGGAGAGGGGAAAAGAGGTGAGAAGAGGACTGTCAGATTGAGGACAGGAGAGGGGACAGAGAGGTGAGAAGAGAAGGGAATGGAAGGAAAAGAAAGAAAATGAATGGAGATAAGAGAAATGAGAGGGGAGGGAGGATAGGACTGAATGCCAGGAAGAAGAAGAGAAGAGGAGGCAGGAGGAAAAGACGGATGAGGAGAAAAGAGTCGAGCACAGATGTCACGTGGTCCTCCAGCAAAGTCCCACCAGACTTTGCTCCAGTTATTTCTCCCATTGAAATTCACAATAATCAGAATATAAGAATGTCACACTTTTAGGGCTTGAACTGGTCCAACCAATTACGAGATGAATCATGACCTTATAAAAATTTATTTATAGGAGGAAAAAAAAATCAAAGTTACAAGACAGTATTATTGCAGAATTAATAAAGCTTATAAGGAGTGAGCTACATGTCCCATAAAACATTGTTTTTTTGCATCTAAAGAAACATTTTAATATTTAGTTACTGATTTTTGATTTATTGCACACAGATAAAACACTTTATTGTATATTAATTGTTCTAGTTCTAGTTGGCAGTTTCATAGTTTCTGACTTTTTTTGTGTATGTAAGTTTGCTTGTGGCCAGTCAAGGTAGCAACAGTCACCCCCAGTTCAAACCATACATTTTCATTATGGTTAACATCTCCATGGTAACAGCAACATCTTTGATCTGTGGAGTCTGTGGCTGTGTTGTGGGTAACGTGCCACCTAAACAGCACTTACAGAATGAACCACAGTTTCTTAAAAACAAAGTTGAAAATTAGACAGAATTAACACCTTCTGCCAAAGCACCATTTCACATTCTCATTGCTAATGTTAAGTCATCTTTGCACGGTGAATACATAACATTTAAAAAAAAAAAAAAAAAAAAAAAAAACTGCCAATGGTGAGAAGTGAATCAAATTTTGCCTTCCGAAACCAGACGGTTGTGCTTGATGTCCATGATATGTTTCTAGGCAACACATCCACTGCTGTCCTGCTGCTTTTGTCTTTCCACTGCTGGCAGAAAGGGACCTTGGAAGTGCCTCCCAAATCTGCCAATTCTGAATAAAAAATAGGCTTTTTTCCTCTTCATAGTCAATTTCATTTCAAGGACAGTGAGTTACATAGTAGATTTTGTTGATATAGACTATATGCATTTGATCTGTTCATTTGGTTTGGGATTATCAACCAGATGAGTATCTTTGCGATGAAGGAAGCAGCGACCAGGAATACAAACACAACTGCAAACATGGGCCGACTGTATACGGTCAATACAATGAGAGAAGAAGAGGAAGATGAAAGAGGAAGAAAGCAGGGAAAATGACACAAAAGAGGAGAGGAAATGGGAGGAGAGAGAGAAAAGGACAAAAACAACAAAAAAAGAGGACATTAGAGGAAAGAGGAGGGAAGAGAAGAAGAAGAGAGAAAAAGCAGAAGAAACTGTAGACAGGAGAGGTGAGAGGAGTAAAAATAAGGAGGAGAAATAAGAGGAGGAGGAAAGCAAAGAAGATAGGACAGGAAATGAGAGAGAAGAGGACAGTAGAGGAGATGTGAGGAGAGAGAAGATGAGGGGGAAAGTGCAGGTGGAGGGCGTAAGAGGAGGAGTGAATTATAAGGAAAGCAGAGGAGAGAGCGGCAGAGGGAGAGAGGAGGGGTGAGGAGGTCAAGGGATATAGTGCACAGGGAGAGGCAGGGAGCTGGGCATTTACTTTTAAAAGCTTTAGATGGCCCAACTGCAGGCATCAAAGGGATTGGCAAAGAAAAATCCTGGAGATGTACACTGGCTGTGCCATTCAACTGGATATGAAGCACAACACATCATGTACACGGAGCTATTAGGCTGACCCTGCCAAATGTGCACTCTGTCATGGACACCCACCCCCCTCCACCCCTCACCCCATTAGTGTGCATAACACTGCAAAAGTATCACTGCTGACCTGTAAGTGACACAGCTTTTTTCATTTGCATCTATGCATGTACACTATGCTCCGAGAGAGGTCATCTGTGTGTCAGGTTATGCTTAATATACAGTATATTTCAACTATAAAAAAAAGTGGTGAAAGCTTTCTTGTGTGGGAAGTGTGACTTCAAGTGAATATTTTAGTGTCGATAAATGTCTATTTTTGTGTGTGCTGTCACCGACTAATGGCCAGTTCCTGAAAGCTATACAAGGCGAGTGAACTGGAAATGATGCGTTTTGATGTAGTATGGTATATGGCATGTATGTAAGGCATTATTGTGTGACATGGTATGTAAAGCCTCTGGGAAGTGCAGCGCAGCACCATGAGAGCACTGAGTGCTTAGTGCCAGAGAGGGAGATTACACCAATAAGAGGGATTACCACTTGAAATATGGATTCAAATTTTCAACAATTTAAAGGTTTGAATGAGCTTATTAAAACCGTCAGCTGCAATCTAGCTGGTAAAAGCGAGCCTTCGAAAATCAAGCGCAAATCTGCAGGTACGCTCATGTATCTGTGTGCGCGTGCATTCACACACACACACACAAACTCACAAACACTGGAGCACCATGGTAAATTTCAGCCTTGTAGATAGAAAGTTGTGGTTGCTGCAGGGTGGGCATGACTTTGTGGACCAATGAGCTGATGGACCAACAGATGGAGATGGCAAGGCTAACACACACCACCGAAGAAGAAGCCCTTGCTGAGCCCAATGATGCCTCCCACAATTTATGGCAAACACTTCATACGCAAAAAACACAAACACAAACACACACCTTCTCACACACACACACACACACACACAACCTCCACACCAATTTGAGCATACGAAGGGCTCCTTTATGCTTCCTTTATGTATGAAAATAGAACATTGTAAACATCGCTGCACACACACATCTATGTGTCCTTTACGTTGGCATGAATGTTAAGCAATAAATCCACTAGAGGGCAGCTCAGAGTCAAAAGTTTCTACCATCAGCCAACATGGTGACGATGGAGGAGGTCGTAATAATGGACATGCTGGAAAGAGATAATAGCGAAGGAGGCGTTGTCAATGGTGGTGGTCTATGAGGTCATTTAATACATTGTGACTGATATTACTGATGAGAAAAAATTGACTTTTTTGTGTCTCACTCATAGCCCAATCTTTCTTATTATTGGCTACACTGCACTGTAAACTTCCTGAAAACGTACACAAAACATTTGAAATGCACGTCGAGTATGGACAGAAAGCTCCATTTGCATTCGTAGCCGTGTCAGTATTTGACATTGAGTTTAAATGAGCCTTCAGTGTGGCCGCAAAAGAATGGGGAAATTTTTGTGGGTGCTGGTCGCAGCTAAAGAAAAATACACTCAGCATACAGTACACTTAATGTCACACAGTCCTTGAAATAACAAACAAAAAAGAGATATTGGTTTCAAAGTGGAGAAGAGATCAGAGCCCTGAAGGCCTGCGGGGGATCGCAGAAACTTGAAAACAGTGTAACGGACACTTCACTGAAGGCTAAAAAGGGCCTTTTCATCCGAGCTGTCTTTACAGCATCATGTTCCTGATATGTTGCCAAACTTGAGGTTGTGAAGGACACCTTTACAAAGTATTGTGCAGCATAAGTCTTTAAAGATAACATTCATCTAAGGTATTTTCACAGCTCGTTCACTGATTGACAAACTGCCCAAAGAGGTTTTGCATTTGTGTGGTACACAGTTTTATATTGAGATGAAAATGCTGAAAGGAACTTTATGTCAATTCCCAGGCCTGAATAAATAGATGTCAGAGAGAAATGTGAAACCTTTAAGTAGGTGAAACAGCAATCAGTTGAAACTCAAGGACCTAAAAAAAGCAAAAACAAAACAAAAAGTACTACAGCTCAGAGAAGTGTAGAATATTATGCCATTGTGCCTGGGGAACTCTGTGTGTATGTAGACTTATACTGCAAACACTAGACCATCAGCAGCTGAGGCAACCTTGTGTTCAGTGCTCTTCATCTTGAAATAAATGAATCTGCCGATAGAAAGCAACAATATCTGATTCAGAAGTGTTCTTGAAATTTCCTTGAAATCCACTTGTTTCAAGATGTTATTTGCTTTTATGTAACTCTTGAAACAAGATGATAAAGATCAAATGATCTGAGCCTCCTGGGAGTTTTTCGCATGTTAATCCTGAAGCTGTGGCTGACTTACTTGACATCTCTGTGGTTGGAAGACATCATGCTGTAGACTCGCTTAAATATAAAGACCGCAAATCCAACTGAACTGGCTCAAAGCTCTACTTTACAAGAACGGCTGACATTGCTCACTGATTAATATTTAGTAATTGTGCAGTAGCTTGGTCTCAGGGGGGCATTTTGTTTTTCTCCGGCATGCCTGAAAGAGAGCTGTGTGGTAATCACATAGTGATTGGGACCTGTTCTCTTTGTCACTACTTATTAAAACTCTGCTTATTCAGGTTGGCTAGGATCAATTAATTATCACTAAGAAGTCATTAGTTTCACACAAATTCCCCTCCAAGTAGGAAAACAATCATCCCCACTACTGCTTCATTAGCTGTCTAAAAATGTTCCCATTTTTTCTCTTTCTGACACTGCTTAAGCTTAGGTTAAAAACTATCAACCAATTGAGCGAAGAGTCCATCAACAGGTAAATTAATTATGTCAATTTGGGCAAGCGACATGAAAAATGATGACAAAGAGAGACATTTCTTTATCCAGAAGTGCTGAAAGAGCTCCATCAATCTAAGTCCAATCACTGTGGTGTAACCTCCTGTGTTTATTGTGGCCATCATTTTCATTAAATTCAGGGAAAGTTAACTGTGCATGATTTTTTTCCCCAACAACATCCTGCTTCATTTTTATGCAGTTCATACAGTTCAACACACTCAGGCTGTGGGAGTTGCCTGTTCAACACTACTGAAGGAGAGGACAGTATTAATTAACCCTCCCCCCCTGTTTTTTGTAGTCTGGGGTTTCAAATCAGCATCCTGTCACAAATCCATTTTTCTCACCTCTACCCTCTTTGTGTACCCAAGCACATACACATGTATGTATTTGCTGTCTTTCCCTAGGCGGGGAGAAACAGACAGTCTCAACAACAGTCATTAGCTTGTAATAGCCTCCTCAACAGAGAGACACTAAGTAATTAAATAATATGGCGCTCCCCTCCCTCCCTTTCTCTACTCTCTGCTAACCAAATGTCAGAAGGGAAATGTGCCATCGGTACAGATGGACGCATATGGGGGCAGAAATCCGATTAAGACTAGCTATTGGAGACATCTCTGAATCTGACAGATTTTTGCCGTAGTGTATCGATGTGGTATCACTCAAGCAGTGATCAAACTGCAGTTATGAAAGCATAATCGGCAAAGCATAGAGCTGCATATTGTTCCATCTGGATTCTAGGTAACAAGTGGCTCTTGAACTTGAGCCGCTACTTCAGACATTGCTTCAGGTTATGCTGGTGAAGTGACATTGGCGGATACAGCATTTCAGCCTGAAGTTGAAACACTCAAACTCAAAGAGTTGTGGAACCAACATGCCACTCTCAGCTCCATTGTGGATTGCTTGCAAGACTGGGCTTGTTTCTTCCAAACCACAGCAAATAATGGGAATTTGCTCTACTGCATGCCTGTGTGATCACCACCTGAAAGCTAAACAATAAAGGTCATCAGAGGAGTCTTTTCTGCTTTACATCTCCGCTCTGTGGTTTGTTGCTCTATTGAATGATCTGTTGGCCGACTGCAGGCAGCCAACCCTCTTGCTGCTAGTTAGCTCCACCCAGACTGGATGTTCGTTTTCTACACCGCAGCAGTGTATTTAATAGTCATTCGATTTTTTGGGGGTGATTCTTTAATGAGTCTATCAGACTTGCCTGGACACCAATCAAAACTTGCTATGCCCGCACCCCTTTCCTTTCTCAAGAGCACAAGCTTTCTGAACCTCACCATGAGAACTGTTAAGTTGGAGAGCCGGATGTTCAGTCTCCACCAAATGCAGGGTAGAGTCTTTATCACTGGGGGAGAGAGAACGTGCACAGTGTTACCAACAAGCATAGGGAGCAGTCTTCCCTCATCGGTGACAGAACATCTCTGGATGTTCAAAAGTCTCCACCTGCTTTACCCCTGATGCAACAGAGACCATGGATCCTTGTCAGGGGAGATCAGTACTGGATAGTTCTTGAAGTTCTTGAAAAACTAGTTATCAAAGTTCTGAATAAACATGTTTATAAGCAATTACTGATCATGAGTCAACGTAATCCTTTTATATGATTCAAATAAGACCTCTATGCTAGTCATAGGACAGAACTTGTGTCATTAAGGTTAACAATGATAAATGATAAATAATTTTTTTTAAGTTAAAAAAGAGAAATCAAACACTGGATGTCAGTTAAACAATTTTTAAGTGAAAACACATTGTTAGAGCTGCAGGTATTTGCTGGCACAAACAAATGTGTATCATCAGCATAATGAGGCATTTCAATAGTATGCAAATTATATATCTGAGTGAAAGCATATCTCCAGAGAATAGTGAGGGTCGTAAAATGGAACCATGTGGCGGTCCACAGCTCACACATGCTTGGAGGAAAAGGACTAACCACGGCCACAGAGACCTGCCTCTCTGTAAGACAAGAAATAAAAGCATTTAGAGCAGTATTTGACACACCACACAGCCCTGAGCTGGAAGATGAGCCCACTAAGTCCCCATTCCCCTATCTTTGCCATTTATTTTCTGTGGAGCATCTGCAGACTTTACATCCTGGCATCAGTGTCTTACTGATGCCAGCTATTTTTAACAAATAGCCTCTAAAAGATAAATATAATCAGCCATTTATTCTTCTAACTCAAAAACAGACAATGCAGCAATTTCATGTAGAAAACGTGAACAGAAGCTCTGTGATAAATCATATTGACATCTACCATCAGTGGAAAGAAAAGGAAGGGAAAAAATAGAATTAAACAACCACCCTGAGGATTGTCTCAACAGGAAGACTGGCCGGTAGCTGTGATGTATAGTGGTTCCAAACCATGGAAATTTTCAATAAATACCTCTACCACTGAAAATGAAAATGAAAACGCTGACAATAAAATGCACAATATCATTCCATTTATGAATTCATATAGTCATCTCTAAGGGGCAGTTTCACTATGCAGTACTTAATGTAGTACCACAATGGTTTAAAAACAATGGCAGTGGGATGTAACAATTGGAGTCACTGAATTCCAAAGTTGGATAGTTCAGCTTTAAATAGAGTGGTGTTCTCCTTTGAGCTATCTACTTCTATAGATCATATTGCAGGACATCACTGCAGAACGAGGGAGGTTAGGTAGGGATTGTGGGAATGCCTCAGTGGACAAAACCCTTCTGACCACTTGTAGCTGGCAGGCGATCACAACAAAGGAGGAAAAAGACCAGGTAATTTGGCTTCTTTTGACACTGGGCAATCCAACGGTATTTTCACAGAGCTTTAGATTGGAACTGAGAGAAGAAAGGATAAGGTAGGAGAGGGGTGTGCTTGGACTAATTGCCTAAGCAGCCGATCAATATCTGAGCCAACAAGAAAAGACTACAGCTCAACGACGAGGTAGCCAATAGGACCCAAGAGTTTAAATGTTCCCTAGGGATGGGATTGGTACTGGAACTATGGAGAAAGTCAAAACAATCAGTGGTTTTCAATCTGTGGTCCGAGGTCAAACTGAAGTGATTCAAAGATCCCAAGGTGAGCGCAAAGTTTCAGAAAATAGATCTAACTTTTTCTTGGACAACATAGTGGGCAATATGTGTTTGAGAGACAGATGCATGTAATTAACAAACGCCTATAATGTAAGAATTTTCATTGGTGAGAAGTGATGGAAACTGGATGAAGAATTTGTGATTAATGATGCATATGATTCCATTCTGAATAACTTTTTACGTTACGGTGGCAACCTGTGTCAAGGAAGGTGAATTTACTGATGAGTACAGGGATAATGCAATTCATGAGCTCACATGGCGCTTAAACTGGTAATCCTTGAGATCTGTGGGTTTGTTTGTTTATAACTGTGAGTCTATCTTTGGAGCTTAGCGCTCACTGCTGTGACTGACTGGAGTTTCCACAATGCATTTTCCAGAAATCACCTGCCAGTCAAACAGTGTGCGTGGGCCTGTGACATCTGTGGCCTGAGATTTCTTGTTGATGGAAGTTTATGTCTCTGAAGCTGGAGCTCCTTCCTTTTAATTTTTCTCGCTGCTCATGCTAACAACCCAGTTCTTTCTCTTCTGTTTATTCTAATAAAAACTGGAAACGTAAAACAGATCACTTCCTGTGCAGCAGGAAGGAGATTCTAGGCACTGAGCGTTTGAGACAGAAAATACGAAAACTTTCATGAACTGTACACAAGTTCAGTAAGAACTGTACTATATCAATCGGCAAACAGTGTACTTCTATGAGGATGTTACACACTATTATTTTACTGTTTTAAGCAAGAACACCAGTACCGATAGAGGAAAAAAATCCTGTTACACCAGCATTTAAGCCACATGCAAATTGTGCATATTTCACAGCTTTCATACTGCTGTTTACTCAACAACAGAATGCAAAGAAAACACATTTCAATCCTCAGGGGGAGCCAGATATCAAGCTGTTGTTGAATCAAGCTGTGTGACTGCAGCCTGCCTCATTTTTACTCTTCTTTCTTTTCAGTTCAAAAGCTGTTCACTTCAAAGTGACAGCCACGTATTAATACAAATCATTTGATAAGGACTTCTCCTAGGTATCTCATTTTCATATTAGGGGACTCCACATGCGGTCCAAACCTCAACACTGAAGAACGAGTGTACACTAATTTGCGACGTCCACCTCTAACTGCTGGGCGATAAACAGCCGCAGCCATACTCGGAATATTAACCACAGTATGTGCTGGAAAAATACCCGTCCCCTAATGTTGCTTCTAATAATTAAATGTTCCCATACATGTCAAAATCATGGGTAACATTTGGTGAGAGAGTGTGGTGTGTGTGTGTGGGCGAGCGAGTCTTTATGAGTACACTAATTATGCTCCGAAAGAAGCTAGGCAAGAGGATGCTGCACACTACAGCTATAATTTCGAGGAGAGTGCAGATACTACACAAAAGAAGATAAATAGCGATTCTCTGTTTATGCAACACACGGCGAACATCATTAATTCCTGTTTTGGTGTGTTGACAATTATCCCATTGAGTGCCTGGCGTCCTCCAAAAATAACAGGCTGCGTCTGCTGCCTGAAACACCATTAGAAATTACCAGTCTTTATGAGCCAGGTTGAGTCCACTGCCAAACGGAAAACGGGGTCCTTGTGAAACCGACTGATTTTTATACCTGCTGTTAAAGACCAGGGATGGAGGGCGGTGGAGGACTGGAGCGTCCCCCTCTCTTTCTCAGCGTGGGAGTGTGTGAGGGGGAGTGGAGGCGGGGGAGGTGGGCTACAGACTAATTGCCCAGAGCGTGGCGGGCTGATAAAGCGACAGGCCGAGCAGAGTGACGGCCACAGCGGTGAAAGGACCCCGTTCTCAGCAACGCTATAAAAGCTAATTACCACCATACAAAGGGCCGCCCCTGCCGTTGCGCCATTTGGAACGAGTAACTTTTTAACTCACTAAATGGAGAGTTAAAAAAAAAAAAAAAAACAGAGAGTTGAGGGGGGAGGGAGAAAACGCATCGGCACTGCAATAAAGACTTAGCCACTGCCAATTAGTCTCCAGTGCTGCTAATGAGAGAGCTGAGATAGAAGAGAGGGGGCTAAATTTAAATGTAGGGGCTCCATAGATCCTCTCTAGGGCATAGTACTCTGCCTGGCTAATAACAGCTTAAGACCCCCCAGCATCAAAGGTATAGCAGAGAGAGAGAGAGAGAGCGAGAGAGAGAGAGAGAGGTGCAAATATCTCCCCTGGTCTATGTGGGTAATAAAGTCTTAGTCTCTGCCTAAAGCAGCAGATGTGTGATTCAGTGGCCAGCGGCACTAGAATGAGCGACCTGCCGCAGGCTTGAAGGATCCTCTCCGGGGAGACAGGTGCAACGCAGTTAAGCAGGCAAAACAAATGGCCGGGGGGATGTGTTACATATATCAGCGCTGTGCAGATACATCACAGCTAGGTTGTACTGTAGCGTGCAAGGAGACATGGGAGACGGATTAGTGGCATAGTTGGACCGACCATGGGTGTCATGGAAAAAACAAAACAAAACAAAACAAAAAAAACAACCAAACAAAACAACAACAAAACAAAACAAGGATTTGGCACGGCGAGCGCTTGGCAAACTGTAAAACTGGCGGTAGATTTGGCATGTGCCAGGTCTGTAATACTTTACATTGTAGTGCCTGCTTTTTTTTTTTTTTTGTCATGCCAGCTTATGATTTTCAACCAAAAAAAAAAAAAAAAAAAAAATCCTTTCAACAGAGCAAACAAAACAAAACCACTGAATATTTCCACTTCTACACCAAAAAGGTGACATTTATAGGATTTCCAGTCGGACCAGTCCAGAGCAGCGTGTTTTTGTGTCATGGGATGAAGCAGTCATTACCACACGTAAGGCCTTTTCAGCTTGCCGCCAACGCGTGCCATGGCTTCACTGTACGACGATCGCCCCGGCCTGACAGAAAGCTCATCAGCGGTCGCGAGAGAGGGACGATAATGAGATAGTGAGGAGAGGACAGCACGGAGACGAACGCCAGCGAGAGGAGAGACGTCTCCGTGTTGTCGTTTAATCAATGCCAGGCAAACAGTGGTAAACCTCTCCCTCTCTCTGTGTCTCTCTTTGCCCGGCCAAACATGAGCCAGCAGCCCTGTAAAGACCAGCCAATTAAGGAGAAAGCCCCGCGCTGCTCGTATCCAATCAAGAAGGATGGAGTGTAAATGTTGGGAGGAAGATATGTGGCTGCAAACTTCCCGTTAACACGAAGCAGCCGAGGCAACAAGACGATTCAGAATTTCCCCAGACAGTTGAACCTCTTGCTTAGGCTCGCTCTGCTGAACTTTCAGAGTGTATTTGTTCCATTATTGCTTTAATTAAATGATGCATGTGCCCTTGTTGCTTTTAGAAAGTTTTAGAGTGAGTTGATTAATTGGGTTGGCGGGATAATTGTATTTCTAAGTCGGTTTGTTAATCCAGAGTTAAGGGTAACCTAGGGTTTTTGGTTCCAGGCGGTGAGATTAGATGAAACGTGGGTCAGTTACAGTGGTATCCAACTCTCTGAGGTTAACCTGCTTGGTTGCAGCTTTATTAGCACTAACCTCAAGTTTTTGGTCAGGAAACCTGTCGAGCCTGCAGCGTTTCTCTTGGGAGATCATTCATCATTTGCAGTGACCAGTGTCTTGGTTGAAAAGTGTCTCCTTGCTTGGTAAGACAGTGACAACTCTGGTTTCTCTCTTTGGCATTTCCAAGGAGAAAATAATTTTAGACCGCATTAAAAAAAAAAAAAAAAAAAAAAAAATCCCAAAAAACTCAAGAGGCGTAGAGTATGACGCTCTGGCTTCTATGCTGCCGGTTGCCATGGTGAATCCTTTTATGTGCACTCCACTGATGCTGGCTTGTTAAATTCACCGTGAACGCACCTCAGTTCGGCTCAACCAGCTCAGAGTTGACCAAGCTGGAAAAATGCCTCTGTTTGGTTTTGTTTTTCTTTTTTTGTATTTTTTTTTTACATACATTTTGCATTTATTTATACACTACTCAAGTGACTAGTAATGTTAAATTAACAATATATAATTTTTTGAAGTAAAGCCCCCCCAAAATACATATTTATTTCCCCTGATTTGACTAATAGCATTAATTAGTCTGAGCCACCTTTTTGAAAAAAATAAAATATAGGGCTTTTTCACTTTGTTATTTCTGTAAAAACTGTGTTGTAGATGATAACAGAATGTAATACTAATGCACTGTGATATAAAATTATAATGAGGATGATAAAACATTAAGGTGGATAAAAAATGCATAAAGAGTAAATTGTTCAAATTACTAAATTGCAGTTGGCACAAGGTTAGGAAGGCAACATTACTAATATCTGTTAGCTTCTAATCTGAGAGAGGAAATCATCCGCCTGTACCTCATGATGAGCTGCATTTTTTTTTTTTTTTTTTTTTTATTTTCTAGACCCAAACACACTCCCACACACACACACACACTCACAGGGGCCAAGGAGACATGCTTATTAAATCGAAGTAGGCTTTTTTAAAATCAATCATGGACACAAAACATGCGTATACACATTACATCATCCCCACCAGCCCACCACTTCCTCTGCCTACGCACAGACTTCCAACCTCCTCACACACACACACACACACACACACACACACACACGGGTCACAGAGGCCCTCAGAAGTCTACCTCTGTCCAGCAGCGAGCGAGGCGGCTCTTTGATAGTGACATCCTGGAGACGAGGAGCGAGGCTGTGGTCCCAGCAGGCCCTGGCTGTAATGAGGGGGCAATGAGGTTTGAAGCTGCTCATTACCAACACCTAGGGCTGCGAGCAAGCCAGGCCGACAGACAGCAAGACAGGAAGGGACCCTGGGAGGACCGCGCTGAAAGGAACAAATGTGGGCCAGGAATAGATATCACCTCCAGCGCCTGGGCTGATATGGGCCTTTTTCTTGGATGGCTCCTAATGATTCTGGATTGCTTTCATGTGGGGAGAAAAAATCCCCAAAGCCACCGGGACTCAGTGTTTTCCCAAGTCCTTTCTTCTTGAAGTTTCAAACAACATTTAGAGCGACGCAGAACACAAAAAGAGTGCCACTAAATTCACTTTTAATGGCATTTAGATCATCATGGCATGCTCGAGCATCCCACCGAAACACAAACAAATTCTCTGAAAAAACGCGGGATCCTAACTCTCCAAACTCTCTCCCAATTATTTTCATGCCAACATATTGAAGCATCCAGGGTCTGTCCTGTTGGTCCCTCCTACTACTCCTTTCCTCGCCCGTCTCTGACATGAAGTGCCACGGAGGAAGTGAGGAAAGGAGAGGGCGGCGGTGAGGAGGAGGAGGAGACAGAATCATCAACAAAGTCATCATCCTGAGGATAAACTTGTGTTTCCTTGACTGAAGCTTCCTGGAAGGGCACTCCACCGCTGCTTCCTGTGTTTGATGCTAATGAGGTGACGTCAAAGTGCACGAGGTGGCATTTTAACAAGGTAACATGACGGACGCCCAGTGTCTCAGGCGTCAAGAGCCGCTGGAAATGTCCTTCAAAACCCGGATTAATGGAATTGTTGTAGGTGGCGGGGAGGCCCAAACCCATCTGTTTAAAGGGATGGAAAACTGGAGGATACCTCAGGTCTTGAAATATATATATATTAGAGAAATAAATAAATGATTGTAAAGTCGACTCTCTCTCTCTGTTTCACTTCAGTTCAATACGATGACCAAGAGTTATATCTGACGACACAGATTATTTGATCGCAGTCGCTGCTTAGCATAGAAAGTTTGATGTTTTCTTTACATAAAGAGGGCACGGCGCTTCTGTAATCTGTCGAGAGTGTCAATAGTACTGATGCATTATTTTCTTTGAAAATACAAATGGCCCACTAATCAAAATCCATAGTGGTGATTTATATTTTGCTTATTAATGATTCAGTGGAACGCAATAATCAATATCTATAACAATTCATTATTCACTTTGAATCTATGAATGATGCAGCAGCACTTAATCAAGATCTATGATAATGATTCATTATTTGCTTCGGATCTATGAATTATGCAGGAGTACATAATAATCAATATCTACAACGATGACTGATTGTTTGGCATGAAAACATGAACTATACAAACCCCTGTCACCCTCATTTTGTGTACTGCTCTCCTTCCCTCTCTGCCCCAGGTTTCTGACGAGCCCTGAGGTAATTAATAATTGTCAAACACCTAGACGCACTACACCACCCGACCACCACACACACACACACACACACGCGCACACACATACTCCTACCACAGCAACAGTGTCGCCACGTCCACAAACCACCAGGCTAATTGACTCTTGACTGAGAGATCACGGAGTGATATCTCACTAATTACCTGAGTCTGCAGTCATATTAAAGGCAGCTCACACACGCACATGCACGCGCTCTCTCTCACACACACACACACACAACCACACACAGTCCATTGATATTTATATTTCAAAGTCATTAAAAGCTATAGCGACAGGGAGCGAGCTGTCTGCCGTTTTACAACTTTCTCTAATTAACCATCACACCGCTTCCAGTGACAGAGAGACAGGCGTAACATGGAGTCAAGCGGTTACCTGTGACCCGTGTGAAGGAGGGAGAGAGAGAGAGAGAGAGAGAGAGGGAGAGAGGGAGAGAGGAGAGAGAGAGAGAGAGAGGGAGGGAGGGAGAGTGAGAGAGAGGGAGAGAGGGAGAGAGAGAGAGAGACTGATTTGTATTTTGAAACGCTCTTTATTTAGAAAATCAGCTCTGCAGGTACAAAAGGCAATTTATAATTCATGTGCAATTCAACCACGCATGAATAATGCAGGAGGGCGGAAAATAAAATTAACTTTTACTCTTCATTTCGGCCTTCTGTCCACACAAAAATGACTTTTTTGGTCACGGAAAACACAACTTTTGGAAGACACTTGAGAGTGCAATTTGTAAAAAAAAAAAAAAAAAGAAAAAAAATGTTATTGTCCTTTTGCCATGTGGACAGTGAAAATTGTGACTTTTGATAACACTAACATGCTCACAGTGAAGATGTTGAGCTGTGACTTTCAATTTCAAAATCAAAATGATTGTCAATCATTCAATTCATTCATTTTCCTCACAGTTTCAGACGTATCTCAGCGATGTCGTCAAACACCATAGTCGCTCCTAACCTTCCTTGCACTCACATGTCGAAGAGTTTTGCGATCCTGTGTGTACAGACACTTTGAAAAACGTGTGGAAGGATTTCTTTTATCAAGATGGAGAAATAAAGTTGCATTTTCAGCATATCTTATCTTATCTTATCTTACATTGGCATACATGCAGACATGGGCACCGCCAGGAACTTTGGGCCCCATGAAAACAAAAATATATCTATTTACTCGATGATGGTTTAAGAATTTTATATTAGTTTTCACCTATTTTTTGGGGCCCCTGTCAGGCAAGGGCCCTTGGAATTGTCCTAACTGTTCCCCCATATACAGCGCCCCTGCATGCAGACGTGGCCCTACAGACTGCATTCACACACACACACACACACACACACACACACTCACAACAGAGACACTGCCATGATGATCAGCTCACCTGTCACGTCAGGTCTGTCACGTGTGTGTGTGTGCTGCTTCCATTTATTTTTTCCGTTCTATTTTCATGCATTTGATGCTCGTCTCAAAGCACTCCCCTCCCTGCTTGTTTGCAGGTCGAATCATCACGTCCTCACAGAATTAACATTTACCCTGCAAAATCCTTTGTTTATGTAAAGACGCGGTGCTGGAGGATGGAGACAAAACTGTCCAGCGAACCACAAAAATGCATTAAAGGCAAACTTCCCACCACCGTTCAGGTAAATAAAAATAATTATTTTGAGCCAAGCCGTGACCTATATATATGTATAGTTTTGTGATTTGTTGGTAGCTGACTGCAGATATGACCACAAACTTATTTTTTATCAGTTTGAGTCGACGATACTGAAATTTGTTGAGCATATTAATTGGCTGCCAAACCATCCTGGGATGAAGCGCCGGTGGGGATGTCGCTGCACAATAAGCAGTGATGTAGTATGTGTGGTATTAATTAACCTTTCCTTAACAAAGCAGTCTCTTGAGATACTGTAGCGTGGTATGTCTTTTACCAGAGAGACTTGACAAAGATGGCAGCAGCTAGTAATTAAAACATATAAATACAGTTCACGGTTATATACAGCACAAAAAAAAAAAAAAAAAAAAAAAAAAAATCAAAGGACAGAAGATGCAGATAACCAGCATCCAGTATGTAACATAAAAGAATGATAATGAACCAGCAAAGTGACAAAAACAGCTGAACTGTTCAAACCTTTTTCAAACCACTTACCCTATTCAATATTTTACCTTATTACCCTATTTTTACTTAACTTAAATCTGTTTGTCACAATGTATGATGATGAATTAAGATGTTATAGTTTTACATTGGGCTAAAATGGGGAGTAATATTTATTAAAATGGCATTAAAAGAGCAATATACTTGTGCAAACATTTTAAAACAGTCCAAAGCAAAGCAATAAAAAGCAATAAAAAAAAAATTCAACCGCCACTGCTGATTGACCACTGGAGCGTCTTGTCATGAAGGTGTCTGTGGGTGTGTGTGCATTTGGAAAAAAGGCTGATCAACATCAAAATGAAATGAAAATCCTCTTTTCAGTGAGACTAAGACAGGCAAGAGACAAACTTCCAATTTCAATTACATTATCATCTGTCTGGGATTTTTTTTGTTTTGTTTTGTTTTGGTGGGAGCGGCTATTTTTAAAATTCATCCAACTAGCAGAGGCAATACACACACACACACACACACACACGCACACACACAAACACACCATCAGAAGTTTGTAATATTGTGCCCTTCTACATCAGTAAATTCAATTAGATCTCTTTCATCAGCCAATTACAGCATGTGAATTCACAGCTGTTACCACGGCTGCAGGCGCCCAGGCAACTGCCTCGGCATCACACACTAGATGATTGAGATACACTTCAAAACACACACACACACACACACACACACACACACACTTACATGCATACATACAAATGTACACATGTGAACACACAGCAGCAAACTGGATTGTGGATTCCACATGTACCTGAACGCTCTTGAGCAATTTATACAGAGGCTACATAAATGTGTGTGTATGGGTAGTCACACATAAATGCCTGAGAGTATGTAGCCACACACACACACACACACACA
This sequence comes from Myripristis murdjan, assembly GCF_902150065.1. Taxonomy (NCBI): domain Eukaryota; kingdom Metazoa; phylum Chordata; class Actinopteri; order Holocentriformes; family Holocentridae; genus Myripristis; species Myripristis murdjan. The sequence continues at coordinate 30,838,227 of NC_043983.1, read as the reverse complement.
CACACACACACACACAGAGACACACACATAAACACTTACCCAGCTACCAAGTTTCACATTTGGTTTGTAGAGTAGTGGAAAACATTTTTGACTTAATTCATTATTTTCGGCATTTTTTCCTTATTTTTCCCCGTCTTCCTTAATGAGCGTGACAACAGTGCAAACAACCTCCGTCTTAACACGCCGTTTAGTCTCATCTTCAGTGTTAAAATCTTGTTTTTCTCAAATGATGTGAAAGTGGGATGAGATAATCCCACTCGTTTGCAATGCTAATCAGCTTGCCAACCTTCCAGCACAAAATGGGTGCACACCTGTGCCCTCCCAACAGTGTTACCCAGGTAGGCTGTGTAATCTCAAATACATTTCTCCTTCTTCAAATGTGTAAATTATAGACTGAAACCTATCATGGCAAAGTGACTCAGTTCAGGAAACCAATAACTTGCAAAATAATGACTTGACTGTTGGAGGAAAAACAGGATTTTAAGGATGAATATGAGATTAAATGGCTTGTTGAGATGTAAACAGCTAACTATACAGCCAACAGGCTAATTCAACACAGCCACTAACAATAATGTTCGCATGGTAGCGATTGCTAACACTAGTTTCTATTATATGCATTCGTTAGCGTGCAGTTAAGCTGTGTTTACAATATGCATTTTAAGTCTATTGCTTAGCCTGCTGCAGCAAAATGTGTGAATTCATGTTACATTTGTGGGTGAAAATGAGCAAAAATAAAGATAGCAGTGAGAGAGAGCACACATTATTTTAATCTGTAAACGCTACATGCTTGGCTGCGTTGCTTGCACTTGGGTTCATTTATATAAACTCTTATAGGATTAAAGGGAATTCTTGTTCTGAGTATTTTAGCAGCACAAGCAAAAGAGAGAGAAAGAGTCATTTTGATTCTGATCGAAAGAGGCACAGCTATCAGAGGATGTGAACTGGGGAAAAGAGAAGGGGAGCGAAAAATGAAAAAAAGTGTGAGAAAGCTGAGGAACAGGGAGAGGGAGAGGTGTGTGTGTGTGTGTGTGTGTGTGAGAGAGAGAGAGAGACTTGTAGAGAAAAAGGGGGTCATAAGTCAAGCATCTTTCCATCAAACATCTATCCCTCCCTGTTTCTGACGAAATACCATATATGGGCGCAGTGCTTCAGCTCACTACCCTGTCTGCACACACACACACACACACACACACACACCCTGTCCAGACGGCAGAGTTCATATAGTCACACACACAGACATTTCTAGAGACATACAGTTACATAATATTCACTTTCATGACGCATACACATACATACTGTCTCACACACACACACACACACACACACACACACACACACCCATAACTACAGTTCATTTCCTCCATTCATTCCCTCGGGCTTATTTTCATCCAACAAAGAGCTTTCACACTAGGGTGGCCTCTGAAGTCTGGCACCCACAGAGTGTGTGAGGGAATCAACTGTACAACTTAGTGTAAATGTATGTGTGTCTGTGCGTGTGTGTGTGTAACAGATGCTGCCGGCCTCTCGGGGTCCCTGTGCTTTAGCCATGGTTTTGTCCCTGTGGATGGGAGCAGAGACGAGCGTTTCTTCGCCGGCGCCGCGACTCTGACTTGAGTCCTCACACGACCGTCTGGAACCGATGGATTACAGTGCAGCACAATGTCAGGACGTGGCATGGCACCTCTCTCCTGCACCAGCCGCCTCCTCTCAGGGCACCTCATAGGGGTTTTTGTATGAAAAAGCAGCAGCAGCACAAACGCACTGTGGTTATGTGAGAGCTTTATGGAAATCTGAAAGGAAAAGTCCACATGAGGACGCGTAAAGTGTTTGACTGGGCAGTTTGGATATTTGAGAAACTATCTGACAGTAGAGTGATGACGTAAGAGCAAAGCGCCATCTGATCTTCGTGTTTGGCCGTGGAAATACAATGAGATATGGCTCACTTTTTTTCCGAAAATCCAGTTTGAACAGATTTCACCTAACCTACACATTCAAACCCACTTGTTGTCGCTGTATTTCACGACATTGGCGAAGCTTACCAGAGATGTTGCCGATCCAAATTTCTTCCACATACGGCTTTGGGCCAATCCCAATTCACTAGGGATGGGCGATACCACACTTTTAGGATTCGATACGATACCGATACTTTTTCTTGCATTTTCAGCGATACCAATACCGATACCGATAATTTCTTATTGACAATGTTTTTCGTTCAAAATATTATTACATTTAAGACAAATTACATGACAAATACAGACCATTTATACCAGATTTATTATGGTCAATACATAATAAGCTAAAATTAAAATAAATAACATAAATATGAATGAAATAAGTTAAATATGAACAAAAAAATTGCACATTTTCACTTTTCTTGTCAAAAAAAAAAAAGAAAAAAAGACTGATCTGCCATTATTTTCTGTGTGCTTACTTCACTTACTATGTGCCGAGGGGTGTCTCGGCACATAGTAAGTGAAGTAAGCTATCTAAAACAGCTGAAAGTTATGCATGTATCCCCAATTCTTATTTGTTAGTATCGATATTTGTTTAAGGAAATTGATGCCAAATGAGTAGCGTGTGAGTATCGATATATCGATACCACAGGATCGATACGCCCATCCCTACAATTCACCCCTTAACCCTACCACTTGCCCCTACCCCTCCATTTTGCGCGTTCACGCATAGGGGTAGGGATGTCCCAATTCTTGTTGAGGCGGAGGGGGAGGGTGGAGTGTTAGGGCTATATAGCCCTCTAAACGGAGTTTTTTCAGAGGCACACTCCAAAGCGAGTGCTACGAGAAATCTCCCACACTTCTCACATAATTAACACAAAAATCGATAAAGTCAGCGATTGTTTGTTTGACGTTACACCACTACACCAGCTGGGTAGCATGTTGTGTGGCTAACGTCGGGCTAACTACAACAAAACTTGTTTACGGTCCATCATTCATACCTCAGGCTGATCCACCGGCGCTCCCAGGCGTCGAATTAAACAATAAGCCCCGAGAAGCCGTGGGTTACAGTGATTTTACAACGGCTGAGGGGTGTTCTTACATTCTTCCGATTCGCTATTGACAACCGCAAAAAGATGCCAACAGCCCACGCAAGAGAGATTACCACAGCTGAAGACGTCATTTTGAGATTGAGATTTCCCGGCAAAAAAAAAATTGTTGCGTCTGTTTACAACGTCATTGATGACTAATGATGACGTTTCCGGGGATGAAGGGTTGTCCCATTTCATAGGGGAGTATTTCAACCCCTAACCCTTGTAACTTTGTCGCAAGGGCCAAGGGGGCACTCGAAAAAGAGGGGTAGGGATAGGGGTAGGGGGTGTGCTTAATAAGTTCAGCGCAGCTTGCCTTAGTTTAGTTAGTTTCTTCCCTTTTTAGAGAGCGTTGTTCACAATTTCAGCTGTGCATATCAAGACCGCTGCCTACTAGAATTCAAGGACCTTCAAACAGTCGGCTGATATCCCTGTGCTCCATTTTTGAATATGAATTAGCCTGTCACAGTGCAAATATGTAATTTTGCCATCAACCTTCACACAGAAATGGATACCCTTTTTTTTTTATGAGATTTACTGCTATGTATTTATAGCCAGTCTGTTGTAGCACTGTGGGGTTAAAGAGGACGGTGACACCTGGAGGCGGCGATAAATGTGGAGTAAAGACGATGTGAGATGATCAGAAATATGGACTGAAAACATTCGGTGATTACTTGTGAAAATTCTGAGGTCCACATCGTCTGCACTGTTGTTGCTCCACTGCTCCGGCGTTGCTCTGTTGGTGCAAAACATTGTCTGCAACCGGATCTTCCCACATAAAATATCTAATACACAGAACTGATTCTCATGCCCCGTAGTCTCTGAAGCAAATATTGCGCTTGTTTTTTTTCCCAGATCCTCCCAACATTCTCACAATAAATTGGTGTATTTTTCAGATAAAGAAATCAGAATTGTCCTGCTGAGGTTCGACCAACCCCTTCTGTTAGCTGGACCAGAGATAGCACTAGACAAAATAAAAATATGACTATGACCCGTTTAGGACACACAAAGTGTATTAGACTGTTAATACACAATTTCCCTTTGGGGATTAATAAAGTATTTCTGATTCTGATTCGTCTGGTCCGGCTTGTAACGCATCATCCTCCATTACTGTAACATTTTTAACTATGTTCAGATGCAAAAAGGAAGAAAATTTAAATAAATCTGAACTGTTTAATCAATTATAGAAACTCTTAAGTGTTTAAATCCAGTCGACTCTTGCAATACTGGAATTATAATCCATTGATGCTCAATCCTGCTCGACACTCAAGAGTCCTGGATGATACCTTGATTCAACGGGTGGAGTTATTATTCTTTATTTTTCTTTATTATTCTTTATTTGTGCACATGGAGCATGGCACTGTTCTTCCTGGCTGAAATCTCTGTCGTTGTCTTTGCCACTAAGGGGGCTTCACACTCACAAAAGAGATTTTGAATCTTAATGTGTCTTCAACTGGTTAAGTGAAGGTTTAATAAAAAGAAATAATAACGAAGAAATAATTTTTAAAAAATCACACGTCAGTGCGCTGCAGGGGGGAAAAAAACGCTACAGCCGGCAACACAAATGCCGACGACTGCGAGTGTCAGCGGTCACTTGCTGAAACGAGGGGATCTCAAGCCCTCTCTGGACTGCCTTCCTCCTCCTCCTCCTCCTCCTCCTCCCATCCCTTCATCTCCTGTCACCTCTCCGGCTGGCAGGCTGTCCTTCTGAAGGTCTGCTCTGTCGTTAATCTTCATTGCCTCCTCTCTCTCTCTCTCTCTCTCTCTCTCTGTCACACACACAAGCACACACACTGTACACATAGGCGAACACCACGTTAATCGCTCAGTCCTTCCACAGTGCCACGAGGATAATTACTCAAACTTGTCTGATCTTTTCATCATTTTTCTAGAATTCAAAGCAGATTGTCCCTCACTCATTAAAAGGCCACTCGCTGTCCGACATTAAGCAAAGGAACACCTCGAGTATCGGGGGGTGGTATTTTTATTGACCGGACGCTTTTTGCAGCGTGGTGGCACTTAACTGGAGAAAATACAGACTAACTACATATCCATCAGCAGTAGTCATTTCGTTTTGTCTATCTCTGAAATATTCAAAAAAAAATTTCATTTTCAGGAAATGAGGTGAAAAGGTTGCTAACCAGGTGACATGGATTTCACGTGGTCCCAATGCAAATCGACTTGTTCCATCTCATTTTCTTGAATCAAAGTATAATCTTCTCGGCTCTAATGGAGTGATTCTGCTCTTTTTGCCTTGCTCCGGGACGACGGCGCCGCCGGTTTCTCGGAAATTCCTTAAATATGAGGAATTATCTCAGCCCATTAGGCAGTGAATTTCACTTCGCTTGAGAAAAGTGCGGTTTTAAGACTTAATATGCGGCTAAATTGTAAGAATGGGACACTAATGCAGCACGCCGGTTAACCTTATTGGGATTTGCCAAAGAGTTTTTTGGTTTTTTTTTAAATGAATTGCCATTTCCACACAAAAAATGTTAACCACCCTCCACATTTTTCCAATATTATGACAAAAAAAAAAAAACGGAAAGCGGATTGAATTTTGAAACATTAAAGCAGCCCTTTAACAAAGAGTGAAAGTCAGATAATCATGCTTTGTGTATGGCTGAGAGAGCGGTGCGCTTCAAACACAGACCAGGATAAACTGCAGCAGTGTGGTTTGAATAAACGCTGCAGAGCTGTGATGCTTTGCCTCAGAGGACGGGGATGATAACGACAAGATGCTGAAGGAGAGACGGAGTGGAGTTCTTCAATTAGGAGACACAAATGTCGCTCATATTGCTCTGCAGGTGAGCGCGCCGCTCCGTCTTGTAATGTCACACCTTCCTTTTAGGCCGACAGCGCAGCTCGCCTCGCCGGTTCCCCATCCACCGGCCTCCTGACAATCCACTTTCGGCAATTACGCCTCTGTCTGAGCTCCTGGCTGCCTGTGTGCATTTATTTGTGTATAAATTTCCTAACTAAAATGTATTTCCGCTCACATAATTATCTGGATTGGAAACAAAATTTGGATTTCCTTTGCCCAGCTCCAAAGCTGCCCGGGATAATCAGATCTTCAATTTCATCTTAGCTGCATTTACACTGTTTTTTTTTTTTTTTTTTTTTTTTTTAGCTCTGTCAAATTACATTCAGGTTACTCACAAATGTGCTTTAATGACAGGTGGAAAGTGAAGTGAAACAGTGAGAAGAGAGAGGAAGAGAGTAGGATAATGATAATCCCACTCTCTTCCTCTGCTTCCAATAATCCGATTATCTGTCATGTTACACTGTACTGAGGTTGGAAAACTTTATATTCTGCAGCACGGCAGGAGGAGGAAGAGGAAGGGCCTCTGTGTTGTGCTGGAGATTGAAACGGTAATGACAGTGTACACAAACACGCATTGTGTGTCAATACAACACACACACTAGTAGCAAGTAGCACAGACTCCCCTTCAACACATTCACACACACACACACACACACACACACACACACACACATACATGCACAACCAACTTGGTCTGATCAATGATCACCAGCAAGGAAATGACAGCAGTGAATTTCGTTGTGTGTGTGTGTCTGTGTTTGTGTGTGTGTGTGTGTGTTTGTACGCATGGTAGAGGATGCATTTCATCATTTCAAAGCTTCAAGGCAACTTATCAACTTTCAAGGAGCTTAGAAGTCCCCCCACAAAAACGACAATTTGAAAAGAAATGGCATTTCGACTCAACTCTTCCTTACCACCTCAAACACTCGCTCCCTTTCATCCGGCTGACAATCCCTTTTGAAAGCCGAGACAAGGCTTCAGCCAGGTGATGGGCTTTGATATGTTGAAATGTCGGGTAAAAGCATCCTTGAGTTTTACTTCAAGTGACTGAACATCGCAATCTCTCTCCCTCTCGCTCTGTCGCTCGCACGGCTTGTCTCTCCATCATTCTCACTCCCTCTCTCTCTTTCATTTCCCAATGAACATTTCTACATTTTTATGTGCTAAGAGCACTGATATTGGTGTCAAGGTGGGACTGGAGAGCAGAAATAAAACATTCCGACGGGTTATTTCATCGAAACTTTAGTGGGATTACCGGGAGAAATGTGGCTGCTGCAGAAATAGAAATATACCGGTGAAATTTCATTTGACGGAAACAAAAGTATCTCTCTGCACGAGTCACACTGGCTGTCAAAATAATGCTGCGTCATGCTATGCGACAAAGCACGTGAAGAGATGTGTTTTAAAGTTCAAATTTGTTTGGAATAAACCAGAAAAAAGATTTAGGTAGCTAACTTGAGCAGCGATGGCTGAACGGCTGAATAAACAAAGAAAAATAGAAAAGCAGTTAAAAGAAAATGAATCGAAAAAGACGTCACAGTCCCGCCCACGCTGTTTGATTGACAGGTGATCTCTGCAACCACCACAGCAATGAGCACTTAGCATTAAAGATTGGGGGGCAAAATAAAAACGACCTTTGTTTTGCGCTTTTATTTTGAAGTATAAATGCCTATTCCTCGATTATGTCTGTCTGTCCTATGGTGCTTCATGTCTGTAATAGTTATGTTTCTCTCAGATGTTGGTTTATGACAGTTTCTAAGCGATTCTGATGACTCCTCAGACAAAATACCTCTGTTCTCACCAAAATCAGCTTCCCGAGCAAAGACAACTAAAAGCTGCAGCCCTGAAGGTACCAAGAGCTTTCATTTCTGATGAGTCACTCTAAAGGCTTCAATCAATCCTCATTCCAACTACATACAGTTTGTTTTTTCTTTTATTATTATTATTCTTTCTCCAACAAGTGAAAAGCTCCTTATACCAACATGAAAAAAAAAAAAAATCTTTTTCTTCACAAACCATCCCAAAGTCTCTCTCTCCGCTCAGTCTTCATTTCCATTAATCCAATTTCAGCTTTCCTAATTCTTCAAATTCAGGTTCCTATTAAAAGGATTCGCCCCTTTATTCTCCAAACGGCAGCATTAGTCTTCACGCGGGCTTCCTGTTTCCCGGCTCTAACAACCGGCTTCTCTTTAATGGATCCAAATCAGAAGGCTGTGGTTACAACGGCTGATTGATGCTCGAGATTGGCACTTCAGACCGGCAGAGCAGAGCCGAGAAGAAAAGCAGCCACTGTTTGGCAGGCAGGAGCTGCTCGCGAGCCGCTAACGAGGCTTTGTACAGGCATTGTGAGTGAATTATGATCATTATCGTCAGAACATGATATGACATGCCATGATACGCGCCATGTGTTCGAGACGCGCACCTTCCCCGACGACGGAAACGTGGATATCAGTGTCATATCACAGCCGCAGCCGATTCAAGATTTATTACAATGCGTGTCGTTATTGAGTAAAGCGTGGGAAGGTAATTTCTTTTTAACGTCATTATTGCTATAAAAGCTGTGCGGCGCCAAACTCATTTTTCATGCCGCAAATCAGATTGTGGAAACGCCTCCAAACCCGCAAATCAAAATCCGCCCTGTTGCGATGATGTTGTGAAAAGTGGCCGGCATGAAGACGATTCCAACAATGCCATGATATTTGATTTTATTGTTATTATGTTCTGTGTTGTGTGGCAAATTATTGTTACTTTGTCTTCCATCAAAGACCAATTTGTTACACGTATAAACACTAAAAAAATCTTAACAAAGGCATTTATTATAAGTCCAAAGACAAACACTCATTATACTTTAAATTTAAGGGGATATTTTTCATATCAAAATCACATTTGGTTGTGTTGATAGAAACAAGTGGGAATATCTAATCCCAATGGAGGATTTTTTTTTTTTCTGACACACTATAAAAAAATCCATATAGTGAGATTTTTAGCCTCATATTCAGTCTTAAATCTTGTTTTTCTTCACAATCGGTAAAAAAAAAAAAACTGCAAGCATGGGATGAGATAATCCCATTTGTTTCCAACGCTAATCAACTTTTTTTTTTTCTTTTTTTTTAATCCTATTCCATCTTGTTTCAACATATTGACACTGGTTCCCAAAAAATTCCTGGAACAAGTGAAACTCCATTGGAAACAAATGGGATTATCTCATCTACAGAATTTGAACGGAGCAGGATGGAGCATTGATTTGAATGGGAAAGATCATCCTGCCACATTCCAGTGCTGTGACCTCATCCCACAGTCTGATTTTTTTTCCACATGCTTTAAGAAGAACACAAACATTTTTTACACTGAATATGAGACTAAATGAATTGTTTGTTTTTTTTTGCAGTCCATATACATTGTCTTTTTTTTTTTTTTTCAAATATTTCTATCTGCTCCTCACAGCAAATCCAACAACAGTAGGTGTTATAAGTTCCTAAGTTGGTCAAATTCGACTCAAAGAATGAATCCAAAAACTAGTTCAGCAGAAGCTTTTGGTTGGCCTTGAAAAAAAAAACAAAAAAACGATTGAACCAGACAGGAACCATCTGTTCATTTATTTAAACAATCAACATGAAATATAGTTTTTCATTCTACAGCACAGAACAGAGAACATCTTCATCATAAATTTATGTTGCCTTACATGAAAAATCAGGCTACTTCCTCTACAGAGGCCGGTGTGCATTGTTGCCACCCTCCTGTCTAAAAGACCTGACCTGATTTTTTTTTTTTTTTTTGCTCATGTGCTGATGTGCTAAAGGCAGTGGAAGGTCGAATCAAACAAATTCAGCACTCTCACTTCATCCACATGGTGCATCATCAGACTGAATCGCACTGTGCACCTCCCAGTCCCTCCTCCCCCCGCTCCTTCAGTCTGCGTCTCCGTCCACTGTGATGGTGAGCTCTGGGTGCAGCTTTCAGTCAAACTGCACGTCCCTGTTGGGACCGTACGCTGACCGCTGTGTGCTGCAAAACTAACCTCTCATGAGCTACAACACAAGCTGTGTGTGTGCATGTGTGTGTCATGCAATCAATCCACCACACTGTTTTAAAATGCTGCTTTTCTAAGGAAAAAGTGAGAGAAAATATCTGCCAGTGGGATGAGATAATCCCACTTTTTTCCAAAGCTCATCAATTTGTAGGTATAAATAAGTGGAAACAAGGCAGAACAAGACAGAGGGCCCTATTTTGCGCCAGAGTCCCTAAACCCGTTATTTGGGGATTAAGCATTGCGCAAGAGGCATTCCCCCGCAAAAGTTGCTATCTTGCACACCTGCCTTTATCCATAAAACACTTGCGCTACCTGTTATATTATGCATAGGTGTGTTTTGGGCGTTACGCCAGTTAAACCAATCAGTGTGCCAGGTGCCATTGCCTTTAAGGGCAGGCTGCGCTATCCTAAATCCTAAATCCTAAACCCGCGATGGAGAGAGGGAGGTAGATTTTCTCAGGGGCTCAACTGAGGCTAAAGCAAGTTGGCTTTTTATATATATATTATATATTATATTATAGACGAGTTAATTCGGGAGGTGGAGCCACATGTGTCCAAGTGGACATGTCACAAGGTTGTACTGATTGAGTAATATCCCCGGGTCACACCACACACACACAAGAGGCAGAGGTGGAACTATGTGTAAACTAATTTATTGACAAGGTAGACTGGGCAAATAAAATATTAAAAATAAAGATATAGCACAGCTGCTGGCTTATGATAAAACAATAAAACGTGCTGGCGTAAGTGTCCAATTAAAACAGTCTTTCCTCTAAACAGTCTATATGAGTAATATACTCAGTCCATTCCGGCGGCGTCCCGGTATCAGTCCGACCGTGTGCGTGGCGAGGCTCCGTCGGGGCGCGCATTGAAGCCGCCTGGGCGCGCTCTCGTAAAAGCCCAAAGTGCTCCCTAAAGTGTGTGCTCAAGATAGCAATTTTAGGGATAGCGCATAAAACACGCCCACGGACACACCTCCAGGCGCAAATAACGGAGTCGGCATAACGGATAGCGGGTAGCGTGGGCGCAAGATACCGCTTAGGGATAGCGGAAGCTCCTAAATGCACAAGATAGGGCCAAGAGCCTTTATCAGCCCTATTTTTATTATCATTATTATTATTAGTCATGGTAGTAGTAGTAGTAGTAGTAGTAGAAGTATCATTATTATCATTATTATTGTGATTACAGTACCAAGATAAAGACACTTTATTCAAGAAATCTTATTATCTCGTCCCACTGGCAGATTTTGTTGTTTATTTATTCATTTTTAACCAAGTTTGCAGTTGAACTTTTGAAGAAAAAAAAAAAAATAAAATAATAATAATAATAAATAAATAAATAAATAAATAAATAAATAAATAAATAAATAAATAAATAATAATAAAATAAATAATAATAATAATAATAATAATAATAAAATCTCTGAAACAGTATTTACACCTGGGGCTGGGGACACTGTCACAGGTTCAATTTTAATTTTTAAAATGAAAAGTCCAATATCGGTCAAAAACAAGTCATCACTCAATGTTCAATCAAGTAGTGTTACAAGAAATGTGCCACAATGACATGCCCCCCGACCCCCCCACCCCCCCTTCCTGATACAGGTAACCTACTAACTGGCATGTATGAAAACAGAAACCCTACTGTAACAGTTGCATTAATGTTGCATTCCTACATGTTGTGGTGTGTTTTGAATAATTCTCTTTGATGGTGTGTCGTCATGTCCTATATTCGCCGTTATGTTACACTGCGTGAGACTGCCAGTAGCTGTGTTGTACAGGATATGCCCCATCTTCTGTTTTGAGGAGACGGGGAGGAATAATGCATTTCCAGATCTATCCCATGTGACAACATGACAGTCAGCCCGGCCAGGCACTGGGGGAAACATTTCATCACGTCTCCAGCGTCTATCTAGCTTTCTCCCTCCCCCTCCCTCTTCCTTTTGTTCCATTTTTCACCCCTTCTTCCCTCTTTATCACTGCCATTTATTCCGCCAACTTGTGTCTCCTTCTGTCTGCCTTCATTGCCGGCATCAAACAAGCGCATTCAGGCGATTAACATCCTCTGGCGGCCACGTTGGAGGCACCCAGCTCTAGGGCAACAGTGGCTTTGGATAACTAGTGACAGCCCTTAGCGATCACTACTCTGCTGTAAACACTTTTGATTTGCACACTATCAATTCATCTTGGACAGCCAGGGTTACCAACTTAGTTGCATGTTAACAATCGACCCATTCTCACCCCTAAATTGCCAAATACAGCAGCAGTGTCATCTGATACTGATGACAAGGGCAAGGCAGTGTAAAGAACAACAAAGTCCACGAGGGGAGGTGGTCGGGGCGAATGGAGGTCGTGTACGCCACAGGACCGTCACGCATCAGACCCGGGTTTGATTCCCATCTCCATCAAGACCTTTTATGTGTGACGGAGCTCGTGTCCAGTTTCCATTCCCTAACCCTTCCCTAACCTTAACCATGTGGTTTTGTTGTCTAACCCTAACCACGTGACTCTGACACGTATTCTTTATTTTTTATTTATTTAATCTTGTAATCTGTGGATACTGTTGAAAACTGTGAATTTCCTTCAGGATGAATACAGTATTTATCTATCTATCTATCTATCTAAAAGTGAGACAGCCTGATGAATCTCATCCTGGGCGGTCTGCATCGTCCCATGCCGTGTTCAGTTTGGTTGTTTTGTAGAAGCGGAAGTCACATCGGGTCGGTGGCTGCAAGTTTATGGCACAGAAGTTTTGACTCAGCCTGTTTTTGGACCCAAATGAATCCAAATCAAATTCCAGGTCTGCCAAGTTTGATCATGTTTTGTCCGCAACAGCACTGTCATGAGAAAAAGGTGTAATCTGCGGGACAAAAGCCAGCACTCTGTTCAGACTAAGTGCAATGAGCAATACAGGAATCCAATCAGAAGGCGGAATCGATCAAAATAACACCGTGGCAAAAAGACACGGCAATATAAAACACACTAAATAGGCATACATGATTAAAAAAAAATTACTGTATTTGTTTTCATTTATTCTTCTGTTGCTTCAGTTCAATTCATTTGTAAGAACGTTCTTTGTTAAGTTCAAGAAAAAAAAACAATACATCCTGGTTTCTACACACATCGAGGCAGGCGGCTCCTCCCTGTTCGGGTCCATTTTGCTAAACCCACAGTGCCATCTTGCGTGTTTTGACTCCCGTGAGGTTTCAGGAGCAGGGATTTCACCCGTCACTCGTCTCCTCCCAGGTAACGGGTCTTGTCATTTGCAGCCTCCCTGCGTTCAGGTGTGCGGTGTGTGCAGCACAAACACCGCAAGACGCAAGATTGCTGGAAAAATTGTTGTGCAATTTGAGCAGTTGAGCGATTTGGGGGATTTCTGTTGCCGCGCGGTACGAGCGAGCGGCAGGCTGACTCTTCTCCGGCTGCAGCTCAGAGCGTGGCGGAGCCGAGACGAGGGCTCAAGACACAACACAACACTTTCCTATGTCACACTAACCTACATTGGGAAATGAACATTTACTTTTAACTTTACTGGATTGACCCACATTCACACCACAACAATCTTTTTCAAGCTGTCTCTCTTTTTTTTTCCCCAACCCAGTTCTATTTTTAGCTGTTATTTTCACACAGCCAATTCTCCAGTGGACGCCTGTGATGGAGACAGTCGTGGCTGGATATTTGTGACATTACTGCATTACTACAGGCCTTTTCACAGGACATTTGCTTAAACCTTGGGCTATCCTTAGCCTCATGCTAAGGATAACCCCGGGGCTGACTTATCCTCCGTTAGCACAAGTATTCACTAACCCTGGGCAACATGTTAGCCCTGAGTTAACAATTTGTGCTTACTGCTGCCCCTGCCATTAGCCCCGAGTGACACCGCCTGCAGTCTGCGCTGTGTTTTGGGGAAACTCTGGGGTCACATGGGGTCGCTGCCCAGACTCAGGGCCAGAGTCAGCGGGGCAAGAGCCACAGTGTGAATACTTGCTTAGCCTCTTTATATGGTATGGCATGGTGGAGTTTTTTTGCCATATTTTAGCTTAAAATAAATGCAAACTTGGTCATTTTTGTAGAAACCAAACAAGTAAAAATCCTTAGCAATTTATTTGAAAGCAAAATCTATAAAAAAAAAAAAATAAATGAATAAATAAATAAATAAAAGGATTGCAGTCACTTTGAGTGTGTAATAAGATCATGAGCCTTTGCTCCAGTCTGTCCCTGGAAATTTGGTGTTTTTACATGAATGAGTTATAAGTTTTGATGGTAAAACCTCAGCACTACCATCCGTGCTTAATGCTCAGTGAACTGATGCTTCCACTCTCCTTTCACCTCTCTCTCTCTCTCTCGCTCTCTCTCTCTCTCTCCAAACCTCGCTTGCCCTGCTCTCTTGCCGCGTCCCTCTGCTCTCTGCATGCTTAGAAATTCTCCCATTTTATTGATGTGGTGCATTAGATGGTGAAGCATCTAATCTCTGAGCACACTGGGGAAAAAGGGAGAGAGGGGCAGCACATGGGAAGAGCCAGCAGCACACACACACACACACACACACACACACACACACACACACAATCGCATCAGTAAAAAAAAAAAATGCTAGGAAAGCTAGTAAACTAAGTTTTCTCTGCACAAAAAAATCCATCTATCTGCTTGCAAATATAATATAATAGAAATTTCACACATCTACAAAACTGCTTTAAAGAAATTTCCAAATGCACAGACATACAAAGGCTTTTTTTGTTGTTTGTTGTTGAAAATTTGAAATGCGGTAAATGGTATTCGATATATGGACCAAGCGGTGGCTTCGGGTTGACCCGACGCCGCCGTCGATAAGTTTGACTACGAGGCGAAATCAACTCCCGGTCTCCCTCCGACTCCAACTCTGGGGCCAACTACAGAAGCAGATAAATATCCTCTTTCTGAGCGAGCCGGTCTGAAGAAACGGAGAAGAAAAGGCAGGGAAAGTTAGAATAATGATGAGAGAAAGGGATTAAAAAAAACAAAAAAAAAACGAGAAAAAAAATTCTTCGGGAAGTGTGTCATTGGTGTGTCGGCTCAACAGAGTTACGGGCCGTCTAATTGGGAGGAGAGGAAGCGAAGGAGAGAGAGAGAAAATAGATAGGTTGAGAGACACTGTGCCTGCCATGCATGCACTTACGTTCAGTTTTGTATGCTTGCTCGGGCTTTTAACCCAACCTTAGCATGTGTGTAAAGCTCAAGGGACCCGGCAGAGAGCGAGGTACATCTGACACACGTGGGATGTAGCGCACACACACACACACACACAATCCCACACAGGCGTACCATCTAGAAAATGTGCTGTGGGGGAAGAGAGGAAAAGCTAACATTTCACACTCCGCGGCTAGAGCGCAGGAAGTGAAGCGCAACACACACACACTCACACTGCAAGAATATATTAACCCATTTAAGCCCACCGGCAACTATAGTTGCCGAAGTCTATGCCTGTCATTTTCTACTCAAAATAAAAAATCTATATGTTACTCATATAGTTTTCTTCAATTATATGATAGTAGACAACTTAGACAAAGGTTTTAAGAAAAAAAAATAAGTTTGCAAGTGCTTCCTGTCAAATGACATCATCGAGTTCCTGCCCCTTCCTCCCGAGAACATGGCGGCAGCAAACCCTCCCAGAAAGAGCTCATTTTCTTTAAATTATGATGTTTTCAACCCTGATATGTATATATGTATTTAATCATACAAGTCTCTTGAATAAGCCAAAAAAAGAATTTTGTATCTGGGATGAATAGTTTTTTGTTTATGGTCAAATTTGTGCAAGCGGCAACTATAGTTGCCGGTGGGCACATAGCTTGTAACTACCATGGGAAAACACTGTTTGCAATATTGCTCATGAATTGCTTATTTTAAATTGTAGAATGATGTACAATGGCTCATTTTAATCCTCTTAGATTACCTTTTCTAACTATATAAGGACACTGGTGTTCAAAAGCCACATGTCCCTAGATTTTGACACATTTACACACCTCATCTTGCTCGCTGCTAACATAATCGATCCTACTTTGCTTTAGTATTGAACTGAGGCAAAAAAAAAGACTGTTGTTCAATTGGAGATGCTTTTCCCTTCATACACAAGTACTAAGCCCAACCAATGCCTCCACCCCCCGACCCAATCCCCCCATTTGGTAGCTAACACACACACACACACACTCTCCCCAGGACCTATCCCCAGTCCCCTCCAATCTCCTCCTCTGCTAAATGTTAGCACTTTTCATATAATAATCAGGTACAAAATGAATAATCATGTATATATTCATGGATGACATAAGAGGAAAATCAGTTTTTAGAAGTTTTGGGTCATGTTTGAAAAATGAAAAGTCCATACTGTTTTAACATGAACTACAATTCATAATGTTTATATTTTATACGATGTTTTATTTCACATGCACTTTATCATTTCTAACTTTATAAGTGCTTTTTAAACTTGTTATGGACTTTTAAAAAATGTTAATGACCCTTTATGAAATTCTTGTAATTGGTTTACATTTGCTGCAATTGGTGCTTTGATGTAT